>NC_053027.1:528532890-528671906 GCF_003073215.2 Triticum urartu | reverse complement strand
TCTAGTCACCATCACCAAGTTAGTAGAACTTCGTGATGAACTATGATATGCAAGGGATAACGGAAACGATTCCCAAGCTCTTCTTAATGCGGAAATTGACGAAGGTAGAAATCGAGAAAAAACATCATGTGTTGATGGTAGACAAGACCACTAGTTTCAAGAAAAGGGCAAAGGGAAAAAAGGGAACTTCAAGAAGAACAGCAAGCAAGTTGCTGCTCAAGTGAAGAAGCCCAAGTCTGATCCTAAGCCTGAGACTAAGTGCTTCTACTGCAAAGGGACTGGTCACTGGAAGCGGGACTACCCCAAGTGATTGGCGGATAAGAAGGATGGCAAAGTGAACATAAGTATATTTGATATACATGTTATTGATGTGTACTTTACTAGTGTTTATAGCAACCCCTCAGTATTTGATACTAGTTCAGTTGCTAAGATTAGTAACTCAAAACGGGAGTTGCAGAATAAACAGAGACTAGTTAAGGGTGAAGTGACGATGTATGTTGGAAGTGGTTCCAAGATTGATATGATCATCATCGCACACTCCCTATACTTTCGGGATTAGTGTTGAACCTGAATAAGTGTTATTTGGTGTTTGCGTTGAGCATGAATATGATTTGATCATGTTTATTGTAATACGGTTATTCATTTAAGTAAAAGAATAAGTTGTTGTTCTGTTTACATGAATAAAACCTTATATGGTTACACACCCAATGAAAATAGTTCGTTGGATCTCGATCGCAGTGATACACATAATCATAATATTGAAACCAAAAGATGCAAAGTTAATAATGATAGTGCAACTTATTTGTAGCACTGCCGTTTAGGTCATTTTGGTGTAAAGCGCATGAAGAAACTCCATGCTGATGGGCTTTTGGAATCACTTGATTATGAATCAGTTGATGCTTGCGAACCATGCCTCATGGGCAAGATGACTAAGACTCTGTTCTTCGGAACAATGAAGCAAGCAACAGATTTGTTGGAAATCATACATACTGATGTATGTGGTCCGATGAATATTAAGGCTTACAGCAGGTATCATTATTTTCTGACCTTCACAAGAAGATTTGAGCAGATATGGGGATATCTACTTGATGAAACATAAGTCTGAAACATTTGAACAGTTCAAAGAATTTCAGAGTGAAGTGGAAAATCATCGTGAAGAAAATAAAAGTTTCTACGGTATGATCGCAGAGGTAAAATATTTGAGTTACAAGTTTGGTCTTCAGTTAAAACAATGTGAAATAGTTTCACTACTCACGCCACCTGAAACACCACAGCATAATGGTGTGTGCGAACGTCATAATCGTACTCTATTGGATATAGTGCAATCTATGATGTATCTTACCGATCTACCACTATCGTTTTGGGGTTATGCATTAGAGACAGCTGCATTCACGTTAAATAGGGCACCATCAAAATCCGTTGATATGACGCCTTATGAACTGTGGTTTGGCAAGAAACCAAAGTTGTCGTTTCTTAAAGTTTGGGATTGTGATGCTTATATGAAAAAGTTTCATCCTGATAAGCTCAAACCCAAATCGGAGAAATATGTCTTCATAGGATACCCAAAGGAGACTATTGGGTACACCTTCTATCACAGATCCGAAGGCAAGACATTCGTTGCTAAGAATGGATCCTTTCTAGAGAAGGATTTTCTCTCGAAAGAAGTGAGTGGGAGGAAAGTAGAAAAACTTGATAAGGTAATTGTACCTTCTCCCTTATTGGAAAGTAGTTCATCACAGAAATCTGTTCTTGTGACTACTACACCAATTAGTGAAGAAGCTAATGATGATGATCATGTAACTTCAGATCAAGTTACTACTAAATCTCGTAGGTAAACCAGAGTGAGATCCACACAAGAGTTGTACGGTAATCCTGTTCTAGAAGTCATGTTACTAGACCATGACGAACTTGCGAACTATGAGGAAGCGATGATGAGCCCAGATTCCGCGAAATGGTTTGAGGCCATGAAATCTGAGATATGATCCATGTATGAGAACAAAGTATGGACTTTGATGGATTTGCCCAATGATCGGCAAGCCATAGAAAATAAATGGATCTTCAAGAGGAAGACGGACGCTGATAGTAGTGTTACTATCTACAAAGCTAGAATTGTCGCAAAAGGTTTTTCGACAAGTTCAAGGTGTTGACTACGATGAGAGCTTCTCACTCGTATCTATGCTTGAGTCTGTCCGAATCATGTTAGTAATTGCCGCATTTTATGAAATCTGGCAAATGGATAAACAAAACTGCATTCCTTAATGGATTTATTAAAGAAGAGTTGTATATGATGCAACCAGAAGGTTTTGTCAATCCTAAAGGTGCTAACAAAATATGCAATCTCCAGCGATCCATCTATGGACTGGTGCAAGCATCTCGGAGTTGGAATATACGCTTTGATGAGTTGATCAAAGCATATAGTTTTATACAGACTTGCGGTGAAGCCTGTATTTACAAGAAAGTGAGTGGGAGCACTACAGCATTTCTGATAAGTATATGTGAATGACATATTGTTGATCGGAAATAATGTAGAATTATTCTGTAAAGCATAAAGGAGTGTTTGAAAGGAGTTTTTCAAAGAAAGACCTCGGTGAAGCTGCTTACATATTAAGCATCAAGATCTATAGAGATAGATCAAGACGCTTGATAAGTTTTTCAATGAGTACATACCTTGACAATATTTTGAAGTAAGTTCAAGATGGAACAGTCGAAGAAAGAGTTCTTGCCTGTGTTACAAGGTGTGAAAGTCATTCCCTATGCCTCAGCCATAGGTTCTACAAAGTATGTCATGCTGTGTACCAGATCTATTGTATACCCTACCACTGAATTTGGCAAGGGAGTACAATATTGATCTAGGAGTAGATCACTGGACAGCAGTCAAAATTATCCTTAGTGGAATAAGGATATGTTTCTCGACTATGGAAGTGACAAAAGGTTCGTCGTAAAGGGTTATGTCGATGCAAGTTTTGACACTAATCTAGATGACTCTAAGTCTCGGTCTAGATACATATTGAATGTGGGAGTAATTAGCTAGAGTAGCTCCGTGCAGAGCATTGTAGACATAGAAATTTGCAAAATACTTACGGATCTGAATGTGACAAACCCGTTGACTAAAATTATCTCACAAGCAAAACATGATCACACCTTAGTACTCTTTGGGTGTTAATCACATAGCGATGTGAACTAGATTACTGACTCTAGTAAACCCTTTGGGTGTTGATCACATATCGATGTGAACTATGGGTGTTAATCACATGGTGATGTGAACTATTGCTGTTAAATCAGATGGCGATGTGAACAAGATTATTGACTCTAGTGCAAGTGGGAGACTGAAGGAAATATGCCCTAGAGGCAATAATAAAGTTATTATTTATTTCCTTATTTCATGATAAATGTTTATTATTCATGCTAGAATTGTATTAACCGGAAACATAATACATGTGTGAATACATAGACAAACAAAGTGTCACTAGTATGCCTCTACTTGACTAGCTCGTTAATCAAAGATGGTTATGTTTCCTAACCATGAACAATGAGTTGTTATTTGATTAACGAGATCACATCATTAGTTTGAATGATCTGATTGACATGACCCATTCCATTAGCTTAGCACCCGATCGTTTAGTATGTTGCTATTGCTTTCTTCATGACTTATACATGTTCCTATGACTATGAGATTATGCAACTCCCGTTTGCCGGAGGAACACTTTGGGTGCTACCAAATGTCACAACGTAACTGGGTGATTATAAAGGAGCATTACAGGTGTCTCCAAAGGTAGATGTTGGGTTGGCGTATTTCGAGATTAGGATTTGTCACTCCGATTGTCGGAGAGGTATCTCTGGGCCCTCTCGGTAATGCACATCACTTAAAGCCTTGCAAGCATTGCAACTAAATGAGTTAGTTGCGGGATGATGTATTACGGAACGAGTAAAGAGACTTGCCGGCAATGAGATTGAACTAGGTATGGGATACCGACGATCGAATCTCGGGCAAGTAACATACCGATGACAAAGGGAACAACGTATGTTGTTATGCGGTCTGACCGATAAAGATCTTCATAGAATATGTAGGAGCCAATATGGGCATCCAGGTCCCGCTATTGGTTATTGACCGGAGACATGTCTCGATCATGTCTACATTGTTCTCGAACCCGTAGGGTCCGCACGCTTAAGGTTACGATGACAGTTATATTATGAGTTTATGCATTTTGATGTACCGAAGGTTGTTCGGAGTCCGAGATGAGATCACGGACATGACGAGGAACTCCGGAATGGTCCGGAGATAAAGTTTGATATATATGATAATAGTGTTTGGTCACCGGAAGGGGTTCCGGATGTTTCCCGAAATGTTTGGGTACGAGAACACTTTATTTGGGCCAAAGGGGAAAGCCCACAAGGTTTTTGGAAAGCGCAAAAGGAAGTTTTGCGGAGTCCAGGGGCCAGACGCCAGGATCCCTGGCGTCTGGGTCCAGACGCTGGGATCCTTGGCGTCTGGCCCTGGAGTCCGAGAAGGACTCTTGCCTATCGGGTGAAACCGACTTTGTGGAGACTTTTACTCCAAGTTTCGACCCCAGGGCTCAAGATATAAATAGAGGGGCAGGGCTAGCACCAAAGACAGATCAAGAAACACAAGTTGATCCACGTGAGCTATTCCTTAGCCGTGTGCGGTGCCCCCAGCCACCATAGTCCTCGATAATACTGTAGCGGACTTTAGGCGAAGCCCTGCTGCTGTAGTACATCAAGATCGTCACCACGCCGTCGTGCTGACGGAACTCTTCCCCGACACTTTGCTGGATCGGAGTCCGGGGATCGTCATCGAGCTGAACGTGTGCTCGAACTCGGAGGTGCCGTAGTTTCGGTGCTTGATCGGTTGGATCGTGAAGACGTACAACTACTTCCTCTACGTTGTGTCAACGCTTCCGCAGTCGGTCTGCGTGGGTACGTAGACAACACTCTCCCCTCTTGTTGCTATGCATCACCATGATCTTGCGTGTGCGTAGGAAATTTTTGAAATTACTACGTTCCCCAATAGCCTTATCATCCAAAGTTAAGCCGGGTTAATCGAAACCACATATATGCTTCAAATATGAACAAAAAGTCTCAAGACAAACCCAAAAGACTGTTTTCAAAAAACTTAAGCAAAATAGAAAGAAGAATATGAAGTTTCTGATTCGAATACGATCAGTAAACTAGACAAAGGGGTTAAGCTAGGATTCTAATACGATCATGTAGCCCCCAGTGGATTTGGCGTTGCGCCGATCAAGAGGGTACCGACACCTATGTTCTCTTTGGTTCGAATACGACCTATGTTTGAACAGGAAGCCCCCAAATGACCTTGAGAGTTTTTTAACGACTCTGATTCGAATACGATCAAAGTCGGACCCAAATGGGGTTAAGCTATTATTCGAATACGATCAAGAAGCCCCCTAGTGGGTTTGGCATTGCGCCGATCAAGAGGGTACCGACAGCTATGTTCTCTTTGGTTTGAATACGACCTATGTTTGAACAGGAAGCCCCCAAATGACCTTGATATTGTTTTAACGTCACCGATTCGAATACAATCAAAGTCGGACCCAAAAGGGGTTAATCTAGATTCAAATACAATCATCCCACAATGATCTTTTGATGCAGGATACCTATGTTTGAGTTGTGCCTTGCAACAGACTTTCTTTGGTCCCTTTAATTTTTCCTGAGAACTCGAGCTTTGCGAGAGATAAATTCTTCTTGAACCGGGATTTTGAACCGGATATTGAGAGTTTCAAAGCTTTGTGGGAGACAGGTTTACCTTGAGCCGGATTTTAAACCGGATATTGAGAGCTTCAGCGCTTTGTGGGAGACAGATTTCCCTTGAACCGGATTTTGAACCGGAATCCTTCTTTTTAAGCCGTAAATTTTCTGACGACCTTTAAATATTTGCCAATAAGGCAGTAGCCTCCGGGGCCGGGTTATTTTTCCCTCTAATGATCCGGAGTTCTTGAATCTGCTTTAAATCGGCAATCATTTACTGTGCCATGTCATCGTAGCCCCCGAGTCTCAAGGCGCCTCGAGGAGTTGTCTTGAGATTCTCCATATTTGACCGTGATATAGACCTGTATGAGTCAGTCAACAGCTTAGTGATATAACTTGTCCTACATTGGAGAACTTGCAAGCCAGAGTAATTGCTCTTTTAAACAAAATCAATATATAATATAAAAATATACTAGATGAATTTCACCTGATATGTTAAACCAGAAATTATCCACCACGGTTGATGATCACCATGGTGAAGCTAAAATCAATCACGAGCGAGTCGGGCGTGGGAAACAGACAGATGAGTCAGCCGCAAAGTTGTAAGCCGGTGCGGACGAGCAAGTTGTCCTCCTCGTTGTAAGCCGGCGTGGAGGCGTGAACCGGTCGCAAGGGCGGACAGGCGAGTCGTCCGTGGCGTTTGTATGGCGGCACGGACGGGTGAGTCGGTCGGCCTGTTGATGCAAACTGATGTTTGTGAATGACAGATGATCTGTACGCCGCGTCAGAGGAGGCTTAATATAATCTCGGCGGTTCAGGCAGACCGGCGACTCCCGGCGGCTCAACATAGCAGAGGCAGCTCAATGTGGCCCCGGCGGTTTAACGCGGCGGCGACGGTGACGTTGGAATGAATCCTTTTCAGAATTGTTTTTGTACTGACACCCTTTTTGTTCGAGGGGCAGCCAACTTAATTAAAATAGCACAAGTGTCGTCATTGGTCTTGAGCCTTTGGAATTTGGTATTCCACTTGTGCAGCACCTTGCTAGGAGGCTCCTCAAAAATCTGTGCAAACTATAGTAATGCGGCAGTGAAGAGTGCTGCGGCGGCTCGGCGGGACAGCAGCAGTGGGCGGGCCGTGGCGGCGACTCAAAGACTGGTCGGCGCGGCGGCTCTGCAGCGGCTCACGGCAGCGGCTGTGGACTCAGTAGGGACCGGGTCTTCGTGCAACCATGGCAGTAATTTTATGCAGCTCGACGGCGCGCGACAACGACGGTCGAGCAAGGAGAGGTCAACAGAGACGCAGTAAGGCGTGGCAGAAGCAACGCTCGCAGGCGTCGGGTCAAAAATGCAGCGGCTTGTTGAGAGCGGCTCATTGCAGTAGACGACGGTGGTGGTCGGCGACTTTACACTGTATGTGGCGGCTTAGCGCGGGGATGGGTGGCCGGCGACTCAAGGCCGCGGCGGCGACTTGAAGCAGGCCGACCGCAACGGCGGTTTGGAACACCGGCGGGGGCGGCTCGGAAGCCGCGACGGTTGTAGCATAAGCATACTGGTGAGACGGTGTCTCAGTAGAGGCTCCAGCGGGACAAGGCGGCTCAATGCGGGATAGCCCGAAGGGCGACCAGGTGGCTCATGGCGCTGGGCGACTTTCCCCTGAAGCTCACCGCGCGACAGCGGTTCGTAGCACAGAGGCCGAGAAGAACCATGGCAGACACGGAACGGCAGCAGAGGAAAGCGAAACATGATTCCTCCTTCGGGCCGTGGCGTTTACTGCATGTGTCTCATATTTCATGATTTGATCTCTTTTTATATAACGCATGCACGCATTGTTATATGGCGTTGTGCAGTCTTTTTTCTTGTGACCTAGTGATTCTGCAGGGCTTGACTTGATGGGAGGTGGCAGCAGCGGCAATAGCTTGTATTTGGGCACGACTGCCCCAGTACATGCGGCTCAGCGGCTATGCTATCTGTTATATTAGCACCGTAGTACTATTTACAGTGCGTAGCAGATCGTGTTGGCGCCGCCTCTGTCTTCCTCTCTCTCTCACTGCACCTCCCGTTCGTTCTCTCTCTGACACAACGAACAGGAAGATGAAGGGGGAAGAAGAATGCTGGACACAGGTGTTTCCCGGAGCACGTACTCCGCCCGCCGCACGAACGGCGTTGTATTCCACGAGCACGAACTCGTTCACCCCAGGCTACATCGCTACAACACCTTGACGCGCACACTCGCGCTCAGGTTTACATCAATACACGAAGAGCTTTTATACCCAGACTTGTGCACACACACACTACACGCACGCACGCATTACCCGGCTACCACACAGCCACTAAACATTGCATACACGCATCACACCCAGGCACTAACTAACCCACGATCAAACTCCATGCAGCTCCGGCCGCGCGCACGACGCGGCTGCCTCCAATTGACTCCAACGGCCGCTACCAACAGCCGCAGCGCCCAGTCGCCATCTACATGATCAAGATTAATGCTAACAATTTTCCCCCATAATCTTGACATGGATCATCGTCGACCGCCACGGAGAACGCCCTTCTTCATCTTCGGCGACACACGCCGCACCTTCTCTTCCTGGCGCACCAACGGCCTTGATTACCTCGAGCTCGAACTCAACTCCAGGCTCTGATACCAATTGTTGGCGCCGCCTCTGTCTTCCTCTCTCTCGCTGCACCTCCTGCTCGTTCTCTCTCTGACACAACGAAGAAGAAGATGAAGGAGGAAGAAGGATGCTGGACACAGGTGTTTCCCGGAGCACGTACTCCGCCCGCTGCACAAACGGCATTGTATTCCACGAGCACGAACTCGTTCACCCCAGGCTACATCGCTACAACACCTTGACGCACACACCCGCGCTCAGGTTTACATCAATACACGGAGGGCTTTTATACCCAGACTTGTGCACACACACACTACACGCACGCACGCATTACCCGGCTACCACACAGGCACTAAACATTGCATGCGCGCATCACACCCGGGCACTAACTAACCCACGATCAAACTCCATGCAGCTCCGGCCGCGCGCACGACGCGGCTGCCTCCAACTGACTCCAACAGCCGCTACCAACAGCCGCAGTGCCCAGCCGCCATCTACATGATCAAGATTAATGCTGACAGATCGTCTCAAGCTCCTTGAGTCAAGAACCCCCTAGAGAGTTGCTATGTCGTTGTCATCTCAGGACTTGAGCCAGTAAAAAATACACGATAGCGGATTTGGATAGGTCTCGGCCACAATCAATCTCGGCGACTCGGCTTCTTCGTAGTGCAGCTCATCTGAAACCGACCCGGATGTTTTCTCTGGTCACGTGCGGCTCAAGATGGCAACGGGGCCCCGAAACCCGCGTCCCCGCGGGTTTTTACCCTATTAGGGGATGGGGATGGGCATCTTTTCATCCCCGCGGGGCTGTTGTTGGGCGCATTATACAACCCGACACGTTTCATGCATTTGCACCCGTTTCGGTAGTCCTCGAACCCGAAACCCGGCAAACCCGGCAAAATACATTTTTTTTACTGAAATATGCTCCTGTTTGTTGCTGAAATATGCTTATCTTCGTTGTTGAAATGGGCTATAGTTGTGCTGAAATAGGCTTCTTTTAGCTGATGTTATTCCTGAGTATTGTGCTGAAATTTGCAGTTGTTTTGCTGCTGAAATATACTATGTTGCTGCTGAAATGATATCATTGTTGCTACTATGTTATGTTTGCTGCCTCCGAAATATACTATGTATATTGTTTAACTCTACTAAAATACACTCTATATAGCTGTTGAACCATCTACTATTGTTTTTTGTTGAAATTTGCTCCAGTTATGCTGCTGAAATGTGCTTGTTTTGCTATTCAAATGTTATTCTTTGTCGCCACTATGTTTGTTTAAATATTTTTATTTTCTCATGGGTTCCCCGTGGGTTCCCCGAAACCCGATGGGTTTAGGGGACGGGCGAAAAACTAGCCCCGCACATGGTGATGGGGACGGGGATGGGTTTGCGATTTTCTCGTGGGGATGGGTTCGGGAAGGCAAAACCCGATGGGTTTCGTCCCCGTTGCCATCTGGACGTGCGGCCGTACAACAGCGAAAAATCAAATTCGACGGATCGTCCAACGACGCCTGCGGCGACGCATGCAATCGTAATATTTTCAATCCCATATATACAAAATCATAAACGATAAACTTGCTGGCTCTACCCGAGGTTGACTCAGGTTGGGCTGTCTTTGAATGATTATTTTGCGCCGGCTCTTCTTCATGCGACCAATTGTGAGCTTCTCGATCCCTGAGAAAGATCCCTTCAAGAACTCAACACCATCGTGCGCGAGCCCCACGGTGGGCGCCAACTGTCGTGGAATTGTCACGGTAGATGTCCTAGTGTGAGGACTTAGTCGTGAGGCCAACGCATCTTTGTAGTAGCTTGAGAGGGGTTGAGCGGAATCGAGAGACGCAACACAAGACAAGGATTTAGACAGCTTCGGGCCCCGGGAAACATCGTCCGGCAATAGCCCTACATGCTGTTTGTGGCTAGATCTCATTATGCTCATGAGAGCTTCGCCGCATAAGTCGGCTCCCCCTTTGTGTCTAGCCCTAGAGATTGTTTCTTTTTCTTGTCCCTCTTTGGGGAGCCCTGCCCCTCCTTATATAAGTTCAAGGGGCGGGTTACATGACTAGTCCTACTAGGATTAGGATTACTCTATTACAACTGGAGTCCTAGTCTTGCTTCCTTAGTAGGAGAATATTCCTTATGACTTTCCTCATAAGTCGGCGCATCATCACATGAACCGGCCTTCTGGGCCTTGGGCCTTGTCATCCATCTGACCCGCCGTTGTGGTCATCAGTAAGTCACCAAATACTCACCGGTTCTCTGTGAGCCGCCAAGTCTGGCCGGGTCATACCGCGGGGTATATCCCCGACAGGCGCCTATCATCATAATGCCGGGGCACATATGACCCGCCCCTCGGAGGGGGTGTAGGCACTCGACGGCAGTCATCACGGTCGAGCCGATGATCGTGCTGCTCGTGGTTCCGACCCAAGTACTGTCCTTGGAGATGCCCACGTCCCTGACGCCGTGGAGGCGATCTTGGGCTGTGAGCCGACTGGACTGTGTCAGCCACCACAGATCTGATATAAATTTTGTTACGCGACTGAGACACTCCAGTGTTCTGCTCTCTTGCTGCCCGGAGCAACGCTCTGATCTGCATCAAACCTCTTCCAGCCTCCTACTGGGACGGCTGAATAGACTCTGCTATAAGGGCCACAACTGTAAGATTCTGAATCGGAGTGCGGTATACCTGTGGTTCAGGCGGGAATAGTTGTTGCTGCCGTCGACTGGACTCAGGGACCTGCCGCCGGGCACATTAGTCGAGTGCATGCTGAAGGTTCTCCAATCGAGTGCGCTCAGGCAAAGTGGCCAGGCGCGCTGCCTCCAAGGCCCGAGCCTCAGAGGTCTCTCCAACAATGGGCGTGTGGAGCGCCTCCACATTGCGGCGGTGAAGTTCTTCCCTCTGGTGAGAAGAGAGGGTTTCGGGGTGGTACTCCTCGTGAACGCACGACGGATCGCCGCCACCGTCGCCACCACCGTTGCGACGCATGCCAGGCGGGCTACGTGGCGTGTCAACCATCAGGACTTCCGCCACAGGGTCGCTACTGTCGCACTCGGATTGGATCTCGACGGAGCCAGTCGACAAGTCGAACAGGCCATAGAGAGATTCGTCGTGCTCAATTTCTGCGACTTGAGGGGTGGCCGACTGACGTGCCACCGCATGTTTCACCCACTGCTGAAGCCGTGACCGACCGGATCGCTTGCGACGATGAACAGCGGGGAGAGAAGACACCGCGGGAGACGACCGATACTACCGCAGAAGGACGCCACGAACGCACGCGTGAAAGTGCGTCGCCCCGCGGATGGGGAGTGTCTCAAAGTCGAGGGGACCTTCCTGAAGCCAAGCGGAGTCATCGGTGATGAAAACGAGTGTGCCGAGACAGATCTCGCGGCTCTCAGCCAAACCTCCGCCGAAAACCATGATGATAGGACTCGGAGAAATCGCAACCTCACCGGAAACTCGCTAAGACACCTGCCCCACGGTGGGCGCCAATTGTCATGGTTCTAAGTCTGACAGTAGAATGGGGGTAGGCATGAGGAGGCAAGATACTAGCTACGGTGAAGTTGTGCACGCAAGATTTACGAGTTCTAGCCCTTCTCAGAGGAAGTAACAACCCTATGTCTCGGTTCCCGAAGGCTGGTCGATTGGATTATGCGTGAAGTTATAGGGGGTGCGAACTCTTGTCCCAAAAGAGGGGTGGCTTATATAGAGTGCGTCAGGACCCAGCCATCCCCCGTTACATAAGGTTTAATGTACATAAAGAGGGGACGTTACATAAGGTTTAATGTACATAAAGAGGGGACGTTATTGGTAACGTCAGCATTATAGTCATACAATGATCATTAAGACTATGGAGTGAATGTCTGACCGTTTCCATCCAGAGTGACCTTAGATCTTCTGTACTCCGAGTGGTTTCTGATATGGTCGAATGATTATATCATGGTAGAATAGAATTGGGTTGTCCGAGTGGAACTCATGGTCGAGTTAGTTGCATCCTGAGGTGATTTGAGTCAGTAGAATTTGCTGTCCTTTGAATGTCTTTGACTATAGGGCAGTGCCCTTGGGACGGGTATCTAGATCAGGTCTATTACCCTACCCTAGGTACATGTCAAAGTCAGCGCCTACCCCCCTAAGACGCACATGTGAGCTCATGGCTCTCCCTAGCTCTTTTGGCTTCTTCTCGTACCTCCTAGGGTCCTTTCTGGTGCAGAAAAAATCATCGTTAAGTTTCATCACATTTGGACTTCGTTTCATACTATTTTTCTGAAAAGCCAAAAAAACAAGCAAAAAACAAAAACCGGCATTGGGCGTTGGGTTAATAGGTTAGTCCCAAAAGATGATATAAAATAGCATATAAATACATATAAAGCATCCAAGATTGATACTATAATAGCATGGAACAATAAAAAATTATAGATATGTTGAAGACGTATCACCCTCCATAATCGATTCCCCCTTCATCAGAGTACTGAAAAAGGCCTCTAGATGGGGTTATGGAAGAACAGAAGGTTGCGATGGTGGAAAAGTGTTTCGGGTGGCTCTCTGTTGGTGTGGGAATATTTGAGAATTTATAGAGGTGGAATTAGTTCAAACGTTGTTGTGTGGGCCCCACGAGCTAAGAGGACGTGCCTATCCCCCTATGACGTGCTATGTGAGCTCGTGGCTCTCTTGTAGCTCATCTGGCCTCCTCCCGAACCTTCTAGGGTCCCTTCTAGTCCAGAAAAAATCATCATAAAGTTTCATCGCGTTTGGACTTAATTTGGTACTGTTTTTCCTGAAAAGCAAAAAAAAAACAAGCAGAAAATAGGAACTGGCACTGGGCTCTAGGCTAATAAGTTAGTGCCAAAAAATAGTATAAATAGCATATAAAGCTTCCAGATTGATAATATAACAGCATGAAACAATAAAAATTATAGATACGTTGCAGACATATCAAACTGCTAGGTGGGAGAGTGGAACGCTTAGTGCACCCGATCTCACTATTTGCATAGTGCACTGTTCAGTGGTATGAGCCATAGTTTGGCAGCTATTATTGCACGCCGTCTGCATACATACTAACATGTCCAAGGATATTATTTGTGGGGGTATTTATGCTACTTGCCTTGCTCGACACTTTAATCTTGCAATCAGGCTTTGCGAGGATAATCATCTACCTAAGAAAACCTAAATTACGAGTGCTTGGTTGATCGTGATTTTATTGACAGAGGTGCCCCATTTTATCAGTATGACCTGGTATTCAGCCAGTGCACCCGTGATATTGTTACTTTGCATGCCCCTTCCCTATTTGACCTTTCTAGGGGAAGGTACAATATATTGCGAGAGGAAATAATCACGTATAGCAACGAGTTGGCGACATCAATTGAGGTCAACCTTTGGGATGACCGGTTTAGACCACCGACCTAGTTCCTACCTAGACTTGAGGGATTTTTCAATTGGCATCGACCAAATTAGGTCAAAATCCTAAACTTGGGGGAGTGCATATTCTCACCCACATTTCATTTCATGTTCACACATTTATTATACTTGTCGATGTTCATCATTTTCATTGTATATCCGTGTTTCACATGTATTTGCTTTCTTTTGTGTGTTTGAAAAACTCAAAATATTTCTAGCTTCTTTTTTATTTTCTTTCTTTCGTTTGTTAGCTAGTGTTTATTAAAAAGAAAACACAAAAGTATTTCTTGTTTCTTCTTTTGTTGGTTGGGAGTTCTTCGGTGTAAATATTTTCTCATTTTTTGGATTCCTTCTTTTTTCGCTTTCTTTAGAAAGACCAAAAACTCCAAAATTATTTTGGTGTGCTTTTTTGAACTCTTTCCATTTGTTGAAACATTCAGGTAAGAACAAAAAGATTTATCTTATTTCTGTTGCGGTTTTTCTTCATTGTTTGTTTTGCTCTTTTCTTCTTTTATGTTTCTTTGAAATTCTCCCGTGTCCCGTCGAATGTTGTTTCAAAAGGAGAAGACATCAAAAATAATTTTAAAAAATGGGCGCTTATGTGCTTAAAATGTTTTAGTGAAAAAAATTACATAAATGCCATAAATGCTCTTTTCAAAACCTTAAAATGTTTTAACTATGAAATTGCATATTCAATTTACGAACCATTTTAACTTTTTACTGTGTATCATTGAGAGATACGATACTAGATCCCATATATGTATGTTTCAATGAAAAAAATATCATTTCAAAAGTTGCCCCCTAAAATTAACAAACTTTCCCTGGCATTAGTATTAAAATTTCGAGTGGCAACTTTGATACAAACATGGTGGCAAGTTAGACACAACGCAATGCCAACTTTATTTATTGTGTGGTCACAGCAAATCCACCTTAAAATTTGAGACCTAGTAGGAAATGGCGTTGTCGTTGTGTTGATATCAAACTTGCCACATGGTAAGGCAACTTTCATAACAATACAATGGCAACTTTATTAATCATGGGATAGCAACTTTAGGGGCGAAAAAAAGGTTTGTCGGAACATACCCAAGAGGGATCTGCTAGGAAGCCCTCGATGATAAGAAGGTGAGTATGAAAACAGATTATGAATCGGCATATGTTTTAGTCCATAGAGCACTTTTTTTAAAATTGTACCCTCCTTACATCATCACATGCATGCATACAACTTTGTGTGCAAATGCATGCTTTACTCAGAAAGCATTTCCTATCGAACCGTCCCTTGTTAGTATTTTCGTTAAATAATCATTGATACATTTGTTTACATCTCTATTACTAGTGGAGAGTTGGCACGTTTGTCTCACCTCCCATCGCTCTATCCATACTGGTTTTTTCCTATCCGTACGTGCATTACACACTGATATTTGGTACGATATTT
Source organism: Triticum urartu (assembly GCF_003073215.2). Classification (NCBI taxonomy): domain Eukaryota; kingdom Viridiplantae; phylum Streptophyta; class Magnoliopsida; order Poales; family Poaceae; genus Triticum; species Triticum urartu. Next base: position 528,656,749 of record NC_053027.1, on the reverse strand, counting down.
TTTGCGTTTTAATTTTGTGATTAGTGCTGCCATTGATATTTGGTATCATATTAACAACATGATAAACATGTAGAGCGCTCACTATTGAAACAACCTGAGTTCTTGGATTAATATAATTTGATGGCCAAGATTAGTTGGATCTGCCCTTTGGATCTTTTTATATTAGTATAGATATAGATAAAAAAATTGAATCAATTTGCTCGCCTCTCCATGTTGATTTTTCCCTGCCCCCTACCTTGGTTTTTTTCCTCCACACCCTTGGTTTGCAATAATGTAAGCCGAAAATGTGCTTTCCTTTCCTTCTCCTACTAGAAGTCATGCCCTGAATTAACTCAATCAAATCTTATCAGAACTATATACTGCATTAACTCAATCGGATAAAATCAAATATAATCAATATCTCAACCAAATCAATAATTTCTTGCCTTCACGTGACCATATCCAAATCAAATCAAATCAAATCTTACCAAACCTCAACTAGATCAAAACTTTAATTTCCTTTCCTACCTATATTCAAGTCAAATCAAATCAAACCTTATACAAATTTACAATATCTCTACTATTAAAGAAGAGTTTGTACGTCCGCCTCACCTTCCACTGCCTCATCCACACCATTTCCCTCCCACTAAAAACCGAATAGGTTCGCTCGACCCTCCCCGTTGGTTTTTCCCCTACCTTAGTTTTTCTCTCTAGGCCCCCTGGTTTGCAAAAATCTAATAAAAATGGTGTTTTTCTTTCATTTCCTACTAAAAATCATGACATGCACCAGCTCACTAAAATCTTAGCGGAACCATGAACTGCATTAACTCAATCAAATCAAATCAGATCAAATCTCATCAAAACCTCAACTTGATCAATATTTTCCTTGCATCTAGTAACCATATCCAAATCAAATCTTTCCAAAATCTCAACTAAATCAAAATTTTGATTGCCTTCCCGTATTCATACTCAAATCAAATCAAATCAAATCTTACCAAAATCTAGAATATCTCTACTATTAAAATGTAATTGGTACATGCACCACGCCGCCAACCGCCCCATCCATGAGGGTTTTCCCCTCCCACTGAAAATCAAATCGATTCACTCGGCCCTCCCTTTGGTTTTTCCCCGCCCGGCTTTGGTTTATTTCTCATATTGCCCCCTGGTTTGCAATAATCTAAACCAAATCGATGTTTTCCATTCCTTGTATAATTGGTCTATGGTAATTATATTTACCTAATATCAACGTAAATTCAATATCTTTCCTAATTTTAGCATGCAATGCAATTAATTTCTTTTCTGATATAGCGTGCATTCCACGTACACGATTACAAGTTTGGTAAAAAATAAAGCAATTCCTAAAACACCAAGCAAGACAACACTATAAAAGTGCCACAATTACTTCAGGAACATGCCGTGCACAGACGTATCATCACATATCCCATCCTCTTGAGTCTGGATTTGTTGAAGACATGAAGTATTGCCAAGTAACACTCCTCCTGGCCTTGATCGTTCTTGCCTCATCACCAGGTACATACTTTGTGTTATTGTGTACCATATAACATGCATGACAACTAAATATCAGTGTATTTTTCTCTCCATCCATCTTCGCATTGGTATATTTGGGATTTATTTACCTATTCTTATCGTGTCAATTGTGCAAGCAGCCATGGCGACCAAGTGCCCTCCAGAGTACACCTGCACCAAGTACATCAACCAGGGCCCATGTGATGCCGCCATGATGGACTGTGTGAGCGCGTACAAGGGCGCAGGGGAAGGCCAGTGCTTCCCTCAAGGATGCAGGTGTTCCTACTGCTGCAAGCCGCATCAACGAACTATTTAACCGAGCTTGGCCACCACGCCGTTTGGAGACGTGTTGATGGATGATGTGGTGCAAATTGCAAACTTAACTAGAATTTGTTTATTCTGCTTTTTTGAAGTAGTTATAAGAGACTCTTGTAGCATGATCATCGTTCTATCTAATATGAAGAGTAATAATAAATGGGCATATTGTAGGTTATATTTACGGGGCAACTATGCAGTGTGCGCTTACTTTTTTCCTTATGGAGTGCCATGTCCCGACAACCGACCTCCTTCCATAAATAGAAAGACCCAGAGTATGTGGTTCTCAATGGATCGTGTAGCTGGTGCTGAGAAGTATTTTTTTTTGCCATGGCTTGAAATCCCAAAACCCAAATGCTACCTTTCACTCCGGGAAAGTATCTAGTGCTCCCAGACTTGGGGTGCTCCCGGTGCTCCAAATGTCTGAAAAATATTTTTAAAATGTTCAAAAAATTCTGAAAAAAATGCAGCAGATCAACGGAACATCGATGTCTCTTGTCACAAAATTTCAAATCAAAATTCGAAACATTGCTCGAGATACAAAAATGACAAATTTTTGTACATAACATAAGTTGGGCTTTAGTTTTGGCCCATTATCACATTGATGTCAAATTTGTCATTTTTGTATCTCCAGCAATGTTTCGAATTTTGATTTGAAATTTTGTGACAAGAGACATCGATGTTCCATCGATACGCTGCATTTTTTTTAGAATTTTTTGAGCATTTTAAAAAATGTTTTTCATATCGGAGCACCGGGAGCACCCTAGGCCTGGGAGCACTAGATACTTTCCCCTTTCACTCCACCTTTTGCGCACACCCTCACCACTTAATTTTCGTATCATTTCCACCAAATGACCGTTTCTGAAAGTTAAGCAGCCCTTCAAAAAGCTTATTTCCAGGTCTGCCCTTAGTGAGTTGCGTAGCAAGGACATAGGCACACCCCAGGCCAACCTTAAAACAAAACTAATGATCAGTATCTACAATGACAAACATTGATACCGTGAATGAATAAATGTGTAGCTACGCCCTAGGCCAAGGCCCCTGCTACCTGGGGCCTAGCTACGTCTCTGCCCTCGGGTATACATGCCAGTATATCTCTCTGTTTATGGATAGAAGCTAGTGTTAAAATTACATCCAGAGCCTGTTCATGCCCACATACCTCCTTTAAAGAAGAAGGTGATCCCTTCTCCATTGATATAAAATCAAAACACATTCAACATCCTTTGGTGCTACTTTGCTAAAGAACACTCCTAGGAAAACTAAAAATCTTCCGACTTCTACCCCACAACAAATTTGGGACGTCGAAAGTACATCTTCTGTTACATCCAAAAAATAAAGAGATGAAGAAACAATAGTTTTTGGTAGTATAATTTTGACCATAGGTGCGGAATATACATTGCATGTATAAAAAATGATTGCTTTCAGAAACATCATTGCGATGTATATCATGGAAATATCATATGAAATGTGGATCTAACCAAAAAAATCACACAAAACAGTTTCAAACACCTAGACCGGCCACTAGAACAGGTGTGCAAAACGAGCTACATGGGAGATTGTTTACACAACATAGTGCGGAATACTACAACTCATATTTCACTAGTTCTTTTATGCAGGTGTTTTGTTTATTTGAAGTAGGCTCTTGTACATGTCAACAACATGGTACTAGCATGCTATTTGTTGCCCTGTATCAAAAACATATTGGCAAGAAAATAACTTCAGTGTATTGTGCTGGATTTATAATAATTCAAGATGGTAGATGCTCTGGTAGATGTTGATAACCAAAAAAGACGCTTAAATAGAGGAAATAAGTTTTCCTTCTTGAAATTACATTCAACTTTTAGTGTTGAAAAAAGAAGACAAAGTAAGAGAACAAAATCTAAAGTTTTTTAGTGTTCTACTTACGACGGAGGTACGGATTTGAGTATACTCCAAACCTTATCTACCTTAATTATCCTACTATGGATAATGGGATTGTGCAAGATGATGGAAGAAATGAGCAAATAGGGATGCTCCAAATGCTGCATATACGGTTTAGTGAAGTCCAAGATCACAATGGCACGTAATTCTTTGCTCCGATTCAGACATACTACATAGACTGTACTTAAGTTGTAATGGTGAATTGCACCTAGAGATAGATTGGCATATGGATGTTACATCCCCATCTTGGAAGTTCCCTTTCGAAAAGTATTATTGTACACAATGTACCACCAGATTGAAATTTAAATCTTTGATAAATAGTATTACGTAGAAGTTAGATCTAGAACGTAGGGAATATACATCTAGTAGTATCTTTGATATCGGGAAGAACCTTGATGTATATATTCACACACGTAAAAATAAAATAGTTTATGTAATTAACCAATGCATATTACACATAAACTAATCGTGATGGTCAGAAAACTCTTCCAATGGACAAAGAACAGCTGACGAGGTCACATGGCTAATTCAGCAAAGCAGAAATGCAAGAAAGCCCAGGAACAAACATCTTAAAATAGAAATTATAGGCTGATGACATCGCAACCTGCAAGCTCTTGCGCTCACAGCGTCCGTGCACATTAAGGTACAAATGATCATTGGTGTGTTAAAATAAAATAAAAATTATGCTTTCCAGCCCCCTAGATTACCCCCTTACTCCCCTGGCACCTTTCTCTAAACATATTGGGTGCATTTTTTTGCCAAACAAAAACCCCCCTCCCATGTTTACCTGGGTAGATAGAGGATGCACCTACCAGAAAAAAGAAAAACAAGATATGTGAGAGGTACTAGTAAACATCTTATTGTTTGTGGTTTCTGTTTTCATGTGCACGTACTCAAGACAAACTAGTAAAGATCTTTTGATGCTCATTAACTGCAATGTCATGCATGGATTAATCAGGTTCATATGAAGATAAGAACTAACCGAGTGAAGAAAACTGAGTCACAGATGTGTATGTAGTGTAATGTAATCACTGAATGTGGAATTGTTTGAGCTTGAACACCACTAGTGTTGCTTCTCAATAATGGTGTACATGATGTGCCAAGTATGCTGGTTCCACTCAAGGTGTAGTTTACAGCCACACCACTGCAGCTCCAAGTTTCAGTAGGCACAATTGAAGCTGTATACAAACATACATATGCTCAGATTAATATTAGCCCAAATTAAAGCTCATGATGCATGTGGACAACCAACATAATATTTTTTCGCTACCTTTGGTGTGATCGCCAGTTGGAAATTGCTTAAAACTACATCAAGCTGTGAATAACTATGTACACCACTTATAAAAGTAACTACTACCTTTGTTCACTAATGTAGGATGTTTTTGCAGCGAAAACTCAAAGGAGTGGACGAGCTCGCCTGCTCATGGAATCTCCACACGGCCGTTTGCATCAGGATAAGATCAGTCGCTGGTATTAGGCATTTACTTCTCGCTGTGTGAAGCCTGTTGTTGCCGCGCTCTCTCTCTCTCTCACGCCGGACAGAGGTGGAAGAAGGAGCATACTTTTTTTTCCCGGCGACCAATGCCCCAGCGCCCAAACGCCTCCTTTATATTCAGCACACAGGCTACATCACGGCTGAGAGCTACACCCGCACTTTACATCGATACACCGTGGGGGATTTTATACCCGGGTGCTCACCCGACGCACCCCTCGCTGGCTAACAACCTGGACTAATCCAGCCGGCTTTGAAGCCTGGCCATGCAGCGCCTCCGCACACAAAGCGCACACACGCACATCACACAGGCCTGCTGCTGCACTTGGCCACTACCAGCTTGACCGCTTCCCACGCACGCACTAACACATGCATGTCCGTATACCTAGCCCACCCAACGGCACGCACGGACCAGACTAATTGATTCACTAACCAACTACCTACATGCATCAAGATTAATACTAACAAAGCCAGTATAAGGGCATGACATGGCCCACTAACAGTGCTGCCATTAGTAGACCCCGTCAGAGATACCACTGGCACATGGATGAAATGGAGAGGGGGTCCGTTACCATCAACCAGGAGGGTTTGCATTTGGAGCCACATCACAAGTCCCTTCTCTACTTATCTACTCACAACCAGCCGCCAACGTGTTGTTCCTCATCCCTCCCTCTTCTCGCCAAGAACCCTAGATTGCACCCATGGTCAACCCAAACCAAGGTCCAGATCCAGTCGCATTCCTGCAGCATTCAAAATTTGAAACTCGGATGAAGCCACAATTCTACCGCCTGCGCACGCGCATAGACGCAACAACAATAAAAGTGGCACCTGACCGAGCAGCCATTGGTGAACGAACGCATGTAACATGGTGTGTGGTAATGCAAGCACATCAGTGCCGGTCATCTGGTAATGCAAGTACATTATGTGGTGTACATTCATAAGCAAATGCTATTTATTCATCATTGTACACCACATAATGTATGTTGGGGAACGCAGTAATTCAAAATTTTCCTATGATCACGCAAGATCTTTCTAGAGATGCATAGCAACAAGAGGGGAGAGTGTGTCTATGTACCCTCGTAGAATGAAAGCGAAAGAATTATGACAATGCGGTTGATGTAGTCGTACGTCTTCACGATCCGATCAATCCTAACACCGAAGGTACGGCACCTTCGTGATCTGCACACGTTCAGCTCGGTGACGTCCCACGAACTCTAGATCCAGCTGAGGTCGAGGGAGAGTTTCATCAGCACGATGGCGTGATGACGGTGATGATGAAGTTACCGACGCAGGGCTTTGCCTAAGGTCTACAACGATATGACCAAGGTGGAAATCTGTGGAGGGGGCACCGCACACGGCTAAAAAATCAACTTGTGTGTCTATGGGGTGCCCCCTCCCGCGTATATAAAGGAGTGGAGGAGGGGAGGGCCGACCCTCTCATGGCGCGCCCAAGGGGGGAATCCTAGTAGGATAGGATTCCCCCTGCCCTAGTTGGAGTAGGAGAGGAAGGAACGGGGAGAGAGAGGGAAGGAAAGGGGGGGCGGCCCCCACCCAATTCAGATTGGGCTTGGGGGGCGCGCCCTCCACCTTGGTCGCCTCCTCCTCTCTCCCACTAAGGCCCAATAAGGCCCATTGACTCCCTAGGGGCTTCCGGTAACCCCCCCCCCCGGTACTCTGGTAAATGCCCGAACTCATTCGGAACTATTCCGATGTCCAAACATAGCCTTTCAATATATCAATCTTTATGTCTCGACCATTTCGAGACTCCTCGTCATGTTCGTGATCACATCTAGGACTCCGAACTACCTTCGGTACATCAAAACACATAAACTCATAATACTGATCGTCATCGAATGTTAAGCGTGCGGACCCTACGGGTTCGAGAACTATGTAGACATGACCGAGACACATCTCCGGTCAATAACCAATAGCGGAACCTAGATGCTCATATTGGCTCCTACATATTCTATGAATATCTTTATCGGTCAAACCGCATAACAACATACGTTGTTCTCTTTGTCATTTGTATGTTACTTGCCCGAGATTCGATCGTCGGTATCCTCATACCTAGTTCAATCTCGTTACTGGCTAGTCTCTTTACTCGTTCCGTAATGCATCATCCCGCAACTAACTCAGTAGTCACATTGCTTGCAAGGCATATAGTGATGTGCATTACCGAGAGGGCCAAGAGATACCTCTCCGACAATCGGAGTGACAAATCCTAATCTTGATCTATGCTAACTCAACAAACACAATCGGAGACACCTGTAAAGCATCTTTATAATCACCCAGTTACGTTGTGACGTTTGATAGCACACTAAGTGTTCCTCCGGTATTCGGGAGTTGCATAATCTCATAGTCATAGGAACATGTATAAGTCATGAAGAAAGCAATAACAATAAACTAAACGATCATAGTGCTAAGCTAACGGATGGGTCTAGTCCATCACATCATTCTCTAATGATGTCATCCCGTTCATTAAATGAGAACACATGTCCATGGCTAGGAAACTTAACCATCTTTGATTAACAAGCTAGTCAAGTAGAGACATACTAGGGACACTTCGTTTATCTATGTATTCACACATGTACTAAGTTTCCGGTTAATACAATTCTAGCATGAATAATAAACATTTATCATGATATAAGGAAATAAATAATAACTTTATTATTGCCTCTAGGGTATATTTCCTTCAGTCTTCCACTTGCACTAGAGTCAATAATCTAGTTCACATCGTCATGTGATTTAACACCTAATAGTCCACATCTTTATATGATTAGTTCACATCTCCATATGAGTAATACCCAAAGGGTTTACTAGAATCAGTAATCTAGTTCACACCGTTATGTGATTAACACCCAAAGTGTGATCATGTTTTGCTTGTGAGAGAAGTTTAGTCTACGGGTCTGCAACATTCAGATCCGTATGTATTTTGCAAACTTTTATGTCTACAATACTCTGCACGGAGCTACTCTAGCTAATGGCTCCTACTTTCAATATGTATCTAGATCAAGACTTAGAGTCATCTAGACCCGTGTCAAAAGCTTGCATCGACGTAACTCTTTACGACGAACTCTTTTATCACCTCCATAACTGATAAATATTTCCTTAGTCCTCTAAGATAATTTTGACCGTTGCCTAGTGATCTACTCCTAGATCACTACTGCACTAATATTTCCTTAGTCCTCTAAGATAATTTTGACCGTTGCCTAGTGATCTACTCCTAGATCACTACTGCACTCCCTTGCCAAAATCATGCTAAGGTATACAATAGGTCTGGTACATAGCATATCATACTTTATAGAACCTATGACTTGGGCATAGGGAATGACTTTTTCACTCTCTTTCTATTTTCTACGGTTTTGTGTCTTTACTCAACTTCACACCTTGCAACACAGTCAAGAACTCCTTCTTTGACTGTTCCATTTTAAACTACTTAAAATCTTGTCAATGTATGTACTCATTGAAAAAAATTATCAAGCGTCTTGATCTATCTGTATAGGTCTTGATGCCCAATATGTAAGCAGCTTTACGGAGGTCTTTCACTGAAAAATTCTTATTCAAGTATCTTTTTATGCTATCCAGAAATTCAATATCATTTTCGATCAACAATATGTCATCCACATATAATATCAGAAATGCTACATAGCTCCCACTCACTTTCTTGTAAATACAGGCTTCTCCAAAAGTCTGTATAAAACTATATGCTTTTGATTAACTCATCAAAGCGCATATTCTAACTCCGAGATGCTTGCACCAGTCCATAGATGGATCGCTGGAGCTTGCACACTTTGTTAGCATCTTTAGGATTGACAAAACCTTCTGGTTGTATCATATACAACTCTTTATTTTAATAAATCCATTAAGGAATGTAGTTTTGATATCCATTTGCCATATTTCATAAAATGCGGCAACTGCTAACATGATTCGGTCAGACTTTTAAGCATCGATACAAGTGAGAAAATCTCATCGTAATCAACACCTTGAACTTGTCTAAAACCTTTTGCGACAATCGAGCTTTGTAGATAGTAACACTACTATCAGCGTCCGTCGTCCTCTTGAAGATCCATTTATTCTCAATGGCTTGCCGATCATCGGGCGAGTCAATCGAAGTCCATACTTTGTTCTTTATACATGGATCCCATCTCAGATTTTATGGCCTCAAGCCATTTTGTGGAATCTCGGCTCATCATCGCTTCCTCATAGTTTGTAGGTTTGTCATGGTCAAGTAACATGACCTCCAGAACAGGATTATCGTACCACTCTGGTGCGGAACATACTCTAGTTGACCTACGAGGTTCGGTAGTAACTTGATCTGAAGTTTCATGATCATCATCATTAACTTCCTCACTAATTGGTGTAGGCATCACTGGAACTGATTTCTGTGATGAACTACTTTCCAATTCGGGAGAAGGTAAAATTACCTCATCAAGTTCTACTTTCCTCCCACTCACTTCTTTCGAGAGAAACTCCTTTTGTAGAAAGGATCCATTTTAAGCAACAAAGATCTTGCCTTCGGATCTGTGATAGAGTGTACCCAACAGTTTCTTTTGGGTATCCTATGAAGACGCACTTCCCCGATTTGGGTTTGAGCTTATTAGGCTGAAACTTTTTTTTCACATAAGCATTCCAACCCCAAACTTTAAAAAATGACAGCTTATGTTTCTTACTAAACCACAATTCATATGGTGTCATCTCAACGAATATTTAGACAGTGCCCTATTTAACGCGAATGCAGCTGTCTCTAATGCATAACCCCAAAACGATAGTGGTAAATCGGTAAGAAACATCATAGATCGCACCATATCTAATAAAGTACAGTTATGATGTTCGGACACACCATTACGCTGTGGTGTTCCAGGTGGCATGAGTTGCGAAACTATTCGACATTGTCTCAATTGAAGGCCAAGCTCGTAATTCAAATATTTCGTCTCCGCGATCAGATTGTAGAAACTTTATTTTCTTGTTACGATGATTCTCCGCTTCACTCTGAAATTATTTGAACTTTTCAAACGTTTCAGACTTGTGTTTCATTAAGTAGACATACTCATATCTACTCAAATCATCTGTGAAGGTTAGAAAATAACGATACCCGCCGCAAGCCTCAACACTCATCGGACCGCATACATCGGTATGTATTATTTCCAATAAGTCAGTGGCTCACTCCATTGTTCAGGAGAATGGAGTTTTAGTCATCTTGCCCATGAGGCATGGTTCGCAAGTATCAAATGATTCATAATCAAGTGATTCCAAAAGTCCATCCGCATGGAGTTTCACTTTACACCAATATGACCTAAACGGCAGTGCCACAAGTATGTTGCACTATCATTATCAACTTTGCATCTTTTGGCATCAATATTATCAATATGTGTATCACTATGATCGAGATTCAATAAACCATTTATCTTAAGTGTATGACCATAGAAGATTTTATTCATGTAAACTGAACAACAATTATTCTTTGACTTAAATGAATAACCGTATTGCAATAAACATGATCCAATCATATTCATGCTGAACGCAAACACCAAATAACATTTATTTTAGGTTCAACACTAATCCCAAAGGTAAAAGGAATGTGCATTGGTGATCTTATCAACCTTGGAATCATTTCCAACACACATCATCACCTTGCCCTTAACTAGTCTCTGTTCATTTTGCAACTCTTGTTTCGAGTTACTAATCTTAGTAACTGAACCGGTATCAAATACCCTAGGGTTACTATGAACACTAGTAAAGTACACGTCAATAACATGTATATCAGATATACTTTTGTTCACTTTGCCATCCTTCTTATCCGCCAAGTATTTGGGGTAGTTCCACTTCTAGTGACCATTCCCTTTGCAGTAGAAGTAGAAGCACTCAGTTTCAGGCTTAGTTCTAGCTTTGGGCTTCTTCACGGGAGTGGCAACTTTCTTGCCATTCTTCTTGAAGTTCCCTTTCTTTCCCTTGCCCTTTTACTTGAAACTAGTGGTCTTGTCAATCATCAACACTTGATGCTTTTTCTTGATTTCTACCTTCGCTAATTTCAGCATCGCAGAGAGCTTGGGAACCGTTTCCGTTATCCCTGGCATATTATAGTTCATCACGAAGTTCTAGTAGCTTGGTGATAGTGACTAGAGAACTCTTTCAAACACTATCTTATCTGGAAGATTAACTCCCACATGATTCAAGTGATGGTAGTACTCAGACATTCTGAGCACATGCTTACTAGCTGAGCTATTCTTCTCCATCTTGTAGGCAATTTACTTGTCAGAGGTCTCATACCTCTCGACTCGGGCATGAGTCTAAAATACCAATTTCAGCTCTTGCAACATCTTATATGCTCTGTGGCATTCAAAACGTCTTTGAAGTCCCAGTTATAAGTCGTAAAGCCTGGCGCACTAAACTATCAAGTAGTCATCATACCGAGTTTGCCAAACATTCATAATGTCTACATCTGCTCCTGCAATAGGTCCATCATCTAGCGGTGCATCAAGGACATAATTCTTCTATGCAGCAATGAGGATAATCCTTAGATCACGGAGCTAGTCCGCATCATTGCTACTAACATCTTTCAACATAGTTTTTCTCTAGGAACATATCATAAATAAAACCGGGAGGATATACGCAGGCAATTGATCTACAACATTGATATGCAAATACTATCAGGACTAAGTTCATGATAAATTTAAGTTTAATTAATCATATTACTTAAGAACTCCCACTTAGACAGACATCCCTCTGATCATCTAAGTGATCACGTGATCCAAAAGAACTAAACCATGTCCGATCATCAGTTGAGATGGAGTAGTTTTCAATGGTGAACATCACTATGTTGATCATATCTACTATATGATTCACGCTCGACCTTTCGGTCTCTATGTTCCGAGGCCATATTTGCATATGCTAGGATCATCAAGTTTAACCCAAGTATTCTGCGTGTGCAAAACTGGCTTGCACCCGTTGTATGTGAACGTAGAGCTTATCACACCTGATCATCACATGGTGTCTCGGCACGATGAACTGTCGCAACGGTGCATACACAGGGAGAACACTTGTGCCTTGAAATTTAGTGAGATATCATCTTATAATGCTACCGCCGTACTAAGTAAAATAAGATGCATAAAGGATAAACATCACATGCAATCAATATAAGTGATATGATATGGCCATCATCATCTTATGCCTTTGATCTCCATCTCCAAATCACCGTCTTGATCACCATCATCACTGGCTTGACACCTTGATCTCCATCGTAGCATCGTTGTCGTCTCTCCAACTATTGCTTCTACGGCTATCGCTACCGCTTAGTGATAAAGTAAAGCAATTACATGGCGATTGCATTTCATACAATAAAGCGACAACGATATGGCTCCTGCCAGTCGCCGATAATTGTGTCACAAAACATGATCATCTCATACAACAATTTATATAATCGCGTCTTGACCATATCACATTACAACATGCCCTGCAGAAACAAGTTAGACGTTCTCTACTTTGTTGTTGCAAGTTTTACGTGGCTGCTACGGGCTTCTAGCAAGAACCATTCTTACCTACGCATCAAAACCGCAACGTGCTATAGTGATTGCTGTTTGATCTTCAGAAAGAACCCTGTTCATTGAATCCGATTCAACTAAAGTTGGAGAAACTGACACCCGCCAGCCACTTGTGTGCAAAGCACGTCGGTAGAACCAATCTCATGAACGAGGTCATGTAATGTCAGTCCGGGCCGCTTCATCCAACAATACCGCTGAATCAAGAAACAACTAGTGACGGCAAGCAATATGTATATACCCACGCCCACAACTCCTTTGTGTTCTACTCGTGCATATAGCATCTACGCATAGACCTGGCTCATATGCCACTGTTGGGGAACACAATAATTCAAAACTTTCCAACGATCACGCAAGATCTATCTAGGGATGCATAGCAACGAGAGGGGAGAGTGTGTCTACGTACCCCTGTAGACCGAAAGCGGAAGTGCTATGACAACGCGGTTGATGTAGTCGTACGTCTTCATGATCCGACCGATCCTAGCACCGAAGGTACGGCACCTCCGTGGTCTGCGCACATTCAGCTCGGTGATGTCCCATGAACTCTAGATCCAGCTGAGGTCGAGGGAGAGTTTCATCAGCACGATGGCATGATGACGGTGATGATGAAGTTACCGACACAGGGCTTTGCCTAAGGTGTACAACGATATGACCAAGGTGGAAATCTGTGGAGGGGGGCACCGCACACGGCTAAACAATCAACTTGTGTGTCTATGGGGTGCCCCCCTCCCGCGTATATAAAGGAGTGGAGGAGGGGAGGGCCGACCCTCTCATGGCGCGCCCAAGGGGGCAATCCTAGTAGGATTCCCCCTTCCCTAGTTGGAGTAGGAGAGCAGGGAACGGGGAGAGAGAGGGAAGGAAAGGGGGCCGGCCCCCACCCAATTCGGATTGGGCTTGGGGGCGCGCCCTCCACCTTGGCCGCCTCCTCCTCTCTCCCACTAAGGCTCAATAAGGCCCATTGACTCCCCGAGGGGTTTCGGTAACCCCCCGGTACTCCGGTAAATGCCTGAAATCATCCGGAACCATTCCGATGTCCAAACATAGCCTTCCAATATATCGATCTTTATGTATCAACCATTTTGAGACTCCTCGTCGTGTCCGTGATCACATCCGGGACTCTGAACTACCTTCAGTACATCAAAACACATAAGCTCATAATACCAATCGTCATTGAACGTTAAGCGTGCGGACCCTACGGGTTCGAGAACTATGTAGACATGACCGAGACACATCTCCGGTCAATAACCAATAGCGGAACCCGGATGCTCGTATTGGCTCCTACATATTCTACCAATATCTTTATCGTTTAATCCGCATAACAACATACGTTGTTCCCTTTGTCATCGTATGTTACTTGCCCGATATTCGATCGTCGGTATCCTCATACCTAGTTCAATCGCGTTACCGGCAAGTCTCTTTACTCGTTCCGCAATGCATTATCCCGCAACTAACTCATTAGTCACATTGCTTGCAAGGCTTATAGTGATGTGCATTACCGTGAGGGCCCAGAGATACCTCTCCGACAATCGGAGTGACAAATCCTAATCTCGATCTATGCCAACTCAACAAACACCATCGGAGACACCTGTTACGTTGTGACGTTTGATTAGTTACCCAGTTATGTTGTGACGTTTGATAGCACACTAAGTGTTCCTCCGGTATTCGGTAGTTGCATAATCTCATAGTCATAGGAACATGTATAAGTCATGAAGAAAGCAATAGCAATAAACTAAACGATCATAGTGCTAAGCTAACGGATGGGTCTAGTCCATCACATCATTCTCTAATGATGTGATCCCGTTCATCAAATGACAACACATGTCCATGGCTAGGAAACTTAACCATCTTTGATTAACGAGCTAGTCAAATAGAGGCATACTAGGGACACTCTGTTTGTCTATGTATTCACACATGTACTAAGTTTCCGGTTAATACAATTCTAGCATGAATAATAAACATTTATCATGATATAAGGAAATAAATAATAACTTTATTATTGCCTCTAGGGCATATTTCCTTCAATGTGATCATGTAAAATGAACTAACATGCCATACAAAAGGAAAAATGTGACTATTATCACCTTCCGTTTTCAGGAAACTAGGCGGTTTACCTCGGCAGACACCGCCTCATTCTGCATGACGTGAAGCACAATGGCAGGGGTAGCCCCATGTGTTTGGGCACTATCCTCTGACGCCCCAGTTACTGCACTTACGCTCATTGGCATATGGATTTGTGGGCCTGCCGATGCATGGGAGTTAGTATACATATGTTCCATGTTGCTAAAATTATATGAGGTAGAAGCATGAAGATTATTCTGAATCGGCTGTTGCGCATAACTAGATGCTTGATTGATAAAACTAGGGCTAGCTGACACATTATGCTAATTAAACAATCTAGCAACAACATATGCATTATTTGCATCTACATAAGTGAATTGGGTATTCATATTACCTTTGTAGATTACAAACCCTAGATGACGCTCTCTTCGTAGCAAGAACGAGTTGGAGACCGTTCAAAGCTTCATCCCCAGTGGAGTCGCCAAAAAGCTTCGTCACCAGCACACGTCTACGTCACCGTGTACCTCCAACGCCGAGGGCGATGCACCGCAGCACACGTCGAAGGAGACCCGTCTGGAAGCGCGGTACGCAAGCAATCCGGTGGGCACTTTTGTAGACCCGAAACCCCCCATGCCCGGGAGGGACCCTGTCAGGGCGCGCGGCGGCTATGGGCTGCCCTAGGTCGACCTGATCGCCCCTAGGGCGTCGAGGTTCGCCACCCTGCAATGAAGAAGAACAAGCAAAGCACGAGAAATAAGAAGAACAAGGGAGAGAGATATAGGTAAAGGATAAAAAGTGGTAGATGTGTTTGTTCGATTGTGTGTTGTTCAATCGGCCATCACCCCTTAGGTATATAAGAGGCGGCTGGACTTCCCGTGCAAGGAAAAGGCTTGGATTCACGTCCAATACCCTAGTCAAATTCGGATTGGTTTTGTCTGAACTTTTCAAAACTGTTCGGTTTAAACTGCCTGCACCTTGCGGGTAATATTTGAGGTAGTAAACCTCCTCGGATGGAAAAGATCCCAAAAGCATTCTTGACCGTTTCGACGAGACGAACAACTTTCATGTTGAACGTTTTTTGATCAAATGTAATCTTGAGGGTCAAATTGCTCGCGCAAAACAGGCTATTATTCGCGCTACCCATCACACAAGGTGTCTGATGGGGCGCGTCATTTTTTGCCTCGTGACAGGGCTGTATTCCGATGGCTCTAGCTTTTGCATACGAACTCGTATTGGAATGATTTTTATATCAAAATCGACGCGACGAGATGAAGACAATTCATGTAGAATGTTTTCTCATTTGAGGCCTCCCTTGAGAGTAATTTGTCGAACAGTGCTTTGGATACAAAATTTCAGTAGTTCGAAAACAACTTCGGCCTTCGAGATGAGATCGGATGGTGATGGCCCAAACTTCAAAGATGTTCATATCGACAATACAGAACTTTTTACGTAGATCACTTCTCCATTTGAGGCCATATTAATTAAGTTCTTGACCATGCCAAAAACTGGTGTTGGTCGCCAGACCGGGTTTGTCCCGACATAAATCATATATACTCGGGATGGTTTTTTACCTTATTGTATGAAATTAATCCAGAAAATGGCAACACATTTAAGATGGTTTAATTAATCCATATCCGTCTGAAATATTGAGTATCAATGCAATTAGTTTTTTTATTGAGGGATATAAATGTCAATTAATGTGATTAAAAAATAGTAGGGCTCACCATTATAAAGCCCTTTCATGCCACCCCAGGTGTAGGTCCTAGGCCAGGCCAGAATACAAGGTACCAACACAAAGAAAGAAAATAAGCGGTCAAACGCGAACCGACCTTAACTGCGAGAGACTATCCATGGCGACTACCAATAAATTGTTGCTTGTTCTAGCCACTGTCCTTTTGGTGTCATCCTCGGGTACATACTTCTGATTGATCTAATATCATTTTGTAACGGGCAATTAATCCTAATATGATTGACCATGGCCTGCGTATCCTCCAGTTTATATACTTACGCAGCCATGGCGACACTTCCTCCTTTGGACTGCTCGAAGGTGATCTATCACCGCAACTGCAAAAGTACTCTCACATGCATGCGTGATTGCTATAAAAAGTATGTCAGAGCAAAAGGACGGTGTGTCCTGACAGGAAGATTCCACAGCGGATGCAAGTGTGACTATAATTGCCAGACCCAAGTCCCAACTAAACTGAATTGATGATGAGCAATGATCTGATCATATCTACATGATAATTGTATAAGAGATTTGGATGTGGGTGTAGTAATCTTGTTACACGTGTAGAAAGATTGATCGTTGTAATAGAAAATAATAAATGGTAATCAGATTTGCTACCTGTCATTCTTCAGTTGGTTTCTTGTTCAAAAATACATTCAAATGTGGGGTTATCTAAAATTCAATACAATCTACATCTGCAGCTTCGGGGTGAAAGCCATATGTTTAACCTTCGATGGTTGCTCTTAGGAATGGCAATGCTTACATGGCGTGTGCTTGTTGAGGTATTTGTTGTGGATTGCTCAGACATGATCTCGGGTAAAAACCCAAGATCTTACCTTCGGCAATTGGATCCGGTAATGTTGGTGTTAACGCGTCATTTCCTTTCTGGAGGCATTACTACTGGAATTTAGTCTATTTTGGGCCAGCCCAATTGCATTTTTAGAATTCCTAATAAATTCTATAGGCTCACTTGGCCCATTAATGCAAGGCAAGAGGTGGGACTAAAGTTTAGTCCCATACCGCTCATCTAGTAGGAGATAGACCTCCTTATAAGGGAAGTTGTTTCTCCACATGTATGAGGATGCGAACAAGAGAGACATTCACGCGCGCTCCTTCTCCGCCCCCTGCCTCGCCACGCCTCATCATGACGCGACACGGGTTGCGGGAATGCTGCCTGGTTGTTTCGTCTCCCTCTTTTGCTTCGCCTCCCATCACTGCATGTTCACCTACTTCTCATGTGCCTATAAACGAGAGGTCGCTTCTCTCCAGAGAGACACATCCCAACATCATCTTCCTCTCATCACCGAGTTCCAAACTCTAAGCTGCTGCTAGGTTCTTCCCCATCCTGGCTTGCGGCGTGCACCGCAGGTTGGGACAGTAGGCCTCCGAAACCATGCCCCTTCGAGTCATGTACGAGAGAAGGGTGATAAGCTTTTTAGGGAGCGCTCATCGTAACTACTGACTTCTTCATCACGGATTCCGCGAACGCCAACGACCACTTCCAAAATGACGACTTCTTCCCCGGCGTCGACAACCTCTTTGATGACATGGCCGACAATGACGTCAACATCAACGGAAATGCTACTGCCACAACTCAGTACATGTTCGTGTTCTTTCTGTTTGAGTTCCTGGCATAGCTTCTTGTTCTAGCTCCTGTTCTAGAATGTCCCATTTATATTCACTACTTCAGATGCTATTTGCATACTCTCTGTCGGAGTGCATGACTTATCTTATCTCTCCTATGATAGTCGTGTTTTATCTACTATTTCTGTCAAAAAATCATATGATAAATTGCTCATATTTCCAACAATCCGAAAACCCTATTATAGGCAATTTACCCCTAGTGGTTTTGCTGCTTCCATCGGGCCTCCAATGTTTGAGGGTATACACTATAAGAGGTGGTGTGTGAGAGCCGTTCTATGGTTTCAAACCATGAGTTGCCATGACACCACTCTTGGCAAACCTGAAGGAGTTCTTGATCCTCAATAGGAACAAGCTTTTCATAAAACTGATACTTTGTTTAAGTCTGATCTCTTGAATGTTCTTGGTGAGAACATAGTTGATGCTTATGCATCAATTGATAATGGAAAAGATATGTGGGACGCACTTGAGGCTAATTTTGGGGTCTCGAATGCTGGCACTGAGTTGTATATCATGGAACAATTCTATGACTACAGGATAACTTATCACTAGTAGAAAAATGACTTTACGTGAGCCACATTAGTCCCGGTTTGTAAATGGACCGGTACTAATGTGACCATTAGTGCCGGTTCCAACGGCTAGGGGGGCAGGAATCATTTGTCCCGGTTCGTGTTGAACCTTTTGCCAGTGTCAAAACCGGCAGATCTCGGGTAGGGGGTCCCGAACTGTGCGTCTAAGGATCGAAGGTAACAGGAGGCGCAGACGCAATGTTTACCCAGATTCGGGCCCTCTCGATGGAGGTAATACCCTACTTGTTGCTCGATTGACTTTGAAGAGTATAGGGGTTACAAGAGTTGATCTACCTCGGGATTGTAATTGCTAAACCCTAGATGTCTAGCCTGTGTGATTATGATTGCCTCTACGGACTAGACGCTTCGGTTTATATAGACACCGGAGGGGCTAGGGTTACCCAGAGTCGGCTTACAGAAAAAGGAATCTTCATATCCGAATGCGAAGCTTGCCTTCCACGCCAAGGGGAGTCCCATCCAGACACAGGGGAAAGCCTTCCATCTTGTATCTTAACGACCCACGAGTCCGGCCCACGTCACATAGCCCGAATACCCGGGGACCCCCTAATTCAGGACTCCCTCAATAGCCCCTGAATCAGGCTTGGATGACGATATGTCCGGCGCGTAGATTGTCTTAGGCATTGAAAGGAGGGTTCCTCTTCCGAATACTCCAGAGCAATTTGAAAAATAGAACCGCATATGACCCTTCGACGATGACGCAGTATCCGGCTTTTACATCCTCGGTCCTGCCGGGTAGGCCATCCATGATATTCCGGAACGCTTTGACTCTTCATTAAACATCATATCCTTCGTCTTCCGCGCCTCCATCGCCTCGGCTTCCACGTGTAAATGAAAACGAAAGGTCCCAGCTTTTTTTACAAATAACACCCTGGCGGCGTATAGAGGGCATCTATTTAAGGAGATTAGATCTCAGATGCCATTCCGCACCAGGCGAAAATCTTAGAACTTGCCACAAGAAACCACGCGAACATGGCCAGCGCTCCCGGTTCTTCCTCCCATCCCCACGATCCTTAAAAAGGCGATTGTGATAGCTGTTCGGTATCCCATGCTCAACTGACCAAGCCTCAAGTGCAGGGATACCTCCCTCCCATGGATCTAGTCCCCGTTCGGGCGGGTTTAACATCTTTCAACGGAGAAGCCCTGGCGGAAAATTTCCCCAACCCTTCATATAAGGGGAGCGAGTGTGCTTCGTCTCCTTTCTCTCAGGAGGCGTTGGATTTCCAATCCACCCTTTCCTCCCAGGTCTTCTGGGGTACTAGTACTCAAGATGGGAATGGGCCGACCCGGCCCTGGCCTTGGACCCGGTCCTAGTGGCCTTAGGGCCAATATAAGAGGCCACGGGCTGACCCATATCATGAATAGTAGTGGCCTCGTTGGCCCGATGGGTATTTCGGGTCGACCTAATTATTAGTGATGTATGTTGCTTTTTCCTATGATGTGCTGATAGCTAAAATCCTAATAGAGTAGTACGTAATCTAGGAATGAAAGAAAAAAATACGGAGATCCAAGTGGTCTAGCTGCTGCATCCGTGCATTATACATTCATACATTCGTAGACCATAGTAAGCTCGTGTGTTTCTTTCTGGACATTGTACAGACATGCAACATCCGTGTGGCCGTGTGGGTGTGTCTAGCCATCGGATGCCGCTAGTACTACTAGTTGACATCAGACCCGACGCTCTACCGACAAGTCTCAAATGTGCACTAGGAGCTGGACGGCGCATGGGAGACGAGCGGACAGTGAGCCGGATGACGAGCTAGGCGTGACTGGAACGACGAGCCGGATGACGAGCTAGGCGTGACTGGGACGGTGAGCGTGAGGCAGCACCACGGCACGGCAGAGATCGGCGAGGGCGACGATTAGAACATAGCCGTCGTGAGATACGAGACCACGAGGTGGGCCGATCCCGCTGACCCAGCGGATCACTTGGTGCCGGCTCTACTGACCCAATTTTTTTTGAGGCCAACCCATGTGACCCATCGGCCCCGAATTTTTGGGCCGGGTCAACCCGGCCCATTCCCATCTTGAGGTACCACGGACTCCAGCTGCACAATCTCACGCCGGGCTCCATACTGCACATCTCGGGCTTCGTGGCTCTTTGTGAGTTGTTTCTAGGCTGCGAGGCACACTTTGAACTATGGAGGAGCTTTTCTGCCTCGTCCCTCGCTCCCAAAAGGGATCCATATTCGAGGTGGGTGGCGTCGAAGTATGGCGCATAGCTGGGACAGGATATCTATCCAGCACTCTGAAGAAGGCATTCGAAGAGTGGCCCTCGGAGTGGTTTTATATGGAAGATGTCGTTCTCCCAGACCCCATCCAACGAGGCCTACCCGCGTTTTCCAATGCTTCATTAAAGAAGCGCCACAATTGGCGCCCCTGAAGCCTCGAGGAGGAAGATAGTGCGGAGGTTAAGAAGCTAATGGACAAGATAAAGACACTCACCCGATCCGGACTGTCCATTATTGAGGTGATCGCGATTTCGATAATGTGGAACGTTCAACCACTCCAATCCAGAGGACTCCCCGTGTGGCATTACAACGGGGAAGATGATGCATCACGATGCGGGCGTAAGGGTCCAGACAACTTCACCGCCTTGGCTGCCATGCTGGCTGATCTTTTTAAGGGGGAGAAGGAAGAGTTCACTCGCCTTAAGTGCCGAGAGGGCTTTTCCATGTACATCCCTCCCAGCTGGGTAAGCCTTCGCCCAGTAATTTTACTCAATACTCCTCGCGAGTCATACCCAGCTGAACTTAATCCAACCATTTTTTAACAGGAATGGAGGAAAGTTGCCGCGGGGATCACAACCCTGCCCCGCAGCCGGAGAACCATTTTCGGGACCTGGATCCCAGATTCGAAGAGTATCCGGATATATCCACAGAGCTCAAGGAGGGGGTTTTCTATCAAGCGAGTTACGACGGCATGGAAGTGGCCATTATAGCCGATTACCCTGGCCTTCTCCCCTCTTCCCATGTAACTACCCAAGAGACATCTCCTCCAAAAGAGTTCTCTTATTGCACCTCACCGACCGCATTGTCTCGTGCTTTCAAAGGGGTGGCGCTTGTCTCGCCACACCGCATCAGAAGCGTCCCTTAAGATGGCGACGCCTGCACAGGGCAGGTCTTCAAAAAGAAAGATGGACAACGATACTGCCAAGCTCCCACCCTCAGAAAGGTATGGTTATGTTTTAATACTCTCATGGCAGAGATACCGAATTTTGACATTTCCTGCTGTGCCACATTTTTTGGAAAAGCATATGCCGGACTGTGTCCAGGGACCTTGCCGGTCATGCACCACCCAATCGGACCCCGGATCCCGCCCTAAAGGCTGAGGTTGGTACAGGAGAAATGCCGGATTGTCCTCTCCCTGAGGATTCGGATGATGTATCTGTCACCAACTCCGAAGTGGAGAGTGCAATGAACCATCAGCATCAGAGAGCAGCTATGTGTGACCCAACCTTTACTGAAGAAGCATTTAATGCTTTTAGCTCAGCGGATGCATACATCCGAGCTGCTCGGGATGGGCTTGCTGGAGCCACTCAACAGCTTTCCAAGGACATGCGGGTAAGATCATGTGTCAGTAGCCCCCAAGACTTAAAGCAGTTGACGCAACTGATTTAAGGATCGTTGTGAAGGAAATATGCCCTAGAGGCAATAATAAAGTTATTATTTATTTCCTTATAATCATGATAAATGTTTATTATTCATGCTAGAATTGTATTAACCGGAAACATAATACATGTGTGAATACATAGACAAACAAAGTGTCACTAGTATGCCTCTACTTGACTAGCTCGTTAATCAAAGATGGTTATGTTTCCTAACCATGAACAATGAGTTGTTATTTGATTAACGAGGTCACATCATTAGTTGAATGATCTGATTGACATGACCCATTCCATTAGCTTAGCACACGATCGTTTAGTATGTTGCTACTGCTTTCTTCATGACTTATACATGTTCCTATGACTATGAGATTATGCAACTCCCGTTTGCCTGAGGAACACTTTGGGTGCTACCAAACGTCACAACGTAACTGAGTGATTATAAAGGAGCATTACAGGTGTCTCCAAAGGTAGATGTTGGGTTGGCGTATTTCGAGATTAGGATTTGTCACTCCGATTGTCGGAGAGGTATCTCTGGGCCCTCTCGGTAATACACATCACATAAGCCTTGCAAGCATTGCAACTAATATGTTAGTTGTGAGATGATGTATTAAAGAACGAGTAAAGATACTTGCCGGTAACGAGATTGAACTAGGTATTGGATACCGACGATCGAATCTCGGGCAAGTAACATACCGATGACAAAGGGAACAACGTATGTTGTTATGCGGTCTGACCGATAAAGATCTTCGTAGAATATGTAGGAGCCAATATGGGCATCCAGGTCCCGCTATTGGTTATTGACCGGAGACGTGTCTCGGTCATGTCTACATTGTTCTCAAACCCGTAGGGTCCGCACGCTTAAGGTTACGATGACAGTTATATTATGAGTTTATGCATTTTGATGTACCTAAGGTTGTTCGGAGTCCCGGATGTGATCACGGACATGACGAGGAGTCTCGAAATGGTCGAGACGTAAAGATTGATATATTGGAAGCCTATGTTTGGACATCGGAAGTGTTCCGGGTGAAATCGGGATTTTACCGGGTTACCGGAACCCCCCGGGAGCCATATGGGCCTTCATGGGCCTTAGTGGAAAGGAGAAAGGGGCAGCCCAAGGTGGCTGCGCCTCTTCCCCCTCCCCTAGTCCTATTAGGCCTAGGAGAAGGTGGCCGGCCCCCCTCTCTCCCTTCCCCTCCGAGGAATCCTAGTTGGACTAGGATTGGAGGGGGAATCCTACTCCCAGAGGGAGTAGGACTCTCCTGCGCCTCCTCCTTGGCCGGCCAGCCTCCCCCCTCTCCTCCTTTATATACGGAGGCAGGGGACACCTCTAGACACACAAGTTGATCCACGTGATCTATTCCTTAGCCGTGTGCGGTGCCCCCTGCCACCATATACCTCGATAAATACTGTAGCGGAGTTTAGGCGAAGCCCTGCTGCTGTAGTTCATCAAGATCGTCACCACGCCGTCGTGCTGACGGAACTCTTCCCCGACACTTTGCTGGATCGGAGTCCGGGGATCGTCATCGAGCTGAACGTGTGCTCGAACTCGGAGGTGCCGTAGTTTCGGTGCTTGATCGGTTGGATCGTGAAGACGTACGACTACTTCCTCTACGTCGTGTCATCGCTTCCGCAGTCGGTCTGCGTTGGGTACGTAGACAAGACTCTCCCTCTCGTTGCTATGCATCACATGATCTTGCTTGAGCGTAGGAAATTTTTTGAAATTACTACGTTCCCCAACACGTTGCATAATCAGGTACTCACGGAGAAGAACAACATGCTGTCTCAGGAGCTGGAAAAATGCCGGACCCAGCTGACTGTTGTTACCGCCGAACTGGCGAAGTCCAAGGAGGCACCGACTGGTAATGTCCGCTACTGTCTGGAAAATATAATCATGAGCCACCAAGGCCTTTTTTGTGAAATAAGTACTTATGTATCTTTAATGCAGCGTCGTCGAATCAACTGGAAGAGAGACTGAAGACCGCATGGGCGGATAAAGAACATGCCGAAAGGCAAGAAGCTGCTGGTCAGCGTGTACTAACGTTAACCAGGGATGAGAAAAATAAGCTACAAGATGCAAACATCGAGCAGGCTGAGGAGCTGAAGGATGTACGAGCCCAATTGGTGGATGCCTCGAAAGAGAACAAAAGGCTGAAGGGCAGCTTATTCAGTATGCTTTTTAACCGTACTTCCATACAGTCTTCGAATTGGAAGTGTAACAAGTTTGTTCTGTAGGTGTGACACGTCCATTTTGCATCATGCTTTTATATCGACATTTATTGCATTAGGGGCTGTTATTACACATTATATCACAATACTTATGCCTATTCTCTCTTATTTTACAATGTTTACATGAAGAGGGGGAATGCCGGCGGCTGGAATTCTGGTCTGGAAAAGGAGCAAATATTATAGACCTATTCTGCACAACTCCAAAAGTCCTGAAACTTCACGGGAACACGTTTTAGAATATATAAAAAATATTGGGTGAAAGAAGTACCAGAGGGGGCCACCCACCATCCATGAGGCTGGGGAGCACACCCTACCCCCTGGACGCGCCCCCTACCTCGTGGCCCCCCTAGCAGCCTTTTGATGCCCATCTTCTGGTATAGGAGGCCTTTTGTCGAGGAAAAAATCATAAGCTAGCTCACGAGACGAAACTCCGCCGCCACGAGGCGGAACCTTGGCGGAACCAATCTAGGGCTCCGGCGGAGCTGTTCTACCGGGGAAACTTCCCCCCGGGAGGGGAAATTCATCACCACCATAATCATCATTGATCCTCTCATCGGGAGGGGGTCAATCTCCATCAACTTCTTCACCAGCACCATCTCATCTCAAACCCTAGTTCATCTCTTGTATCCAATCTTTATCCCAAAGCCTCAGATTGGTAACTGTTCGTTGCTAGTAGTGTTGATTACTCCTTGTAGTTGATGCTAGTTGGTTTATTCGGTGGAAGATCGTATGTTCAGATCCTTTATGCATATTAATACCCCTCTGATTATGAACATGAATATGATTTGTGAGTAGTTACGTTTGTTCATGAGGGCATGGGAGAAGTCTTGCTATAAGTAGTCATGTGAATTTGGTATTCGCTCGATATTTTGATGAGATGTATGTTGTCTTTCCTCTAGTGGTGTCATGTGAACGTCGACTACATGACACTTCACCATTGTTTGGGACTAGAGGAAGGCATTGGGAAGTAATAAGTAGATGATGGGTTGCTAGAGTGACAGAAGCTTAAAGCCTAGTTTATGAGTTTCTTTGTAAGGGGCTGATTTGGATCCATATGTTTCATGTTATGGTTAGGTTTATCTTAATACTTCTTTTGTAGTTGCGGATGCTTGCAATAGGGGTTAATAATAAGTGGGATGCTTGTCCAAGGAAGGGCAGTACCCAAGCACCGGTCCACCCACATATCAAATTATCAAAGTACCGAACGCAAATCATATGAACGTGATGAAAACTAGCTTGACGATAATTCCCATGTGTCCTCGGGAGCGTTTTCCTTTATATAAGAGTTTGTCCAGGATTGTACTTTGCTACAAAAAGGATTGGTCCATATTTCTGCACCTTATTTACTTTTATTACTTGTTACCTATTACAAATTACCTTATCACAAAACTATCTGTTACCGATAATTTCAGTGCTTGCAGAGAATACCTTACTGAAAACTTCTTATAATTCCCTTCTGCTCCTCGTTGGGTTCGACACTCTTACTTATTGAAAGGACTACGATAGATCCCCTATAATTTTGGGTCATCAAGACTCTTTTCTAGCACCGTTGCCGGGGAGTGAAGCGCCTTTGGTAGGTGGAATTTGGTAAGGAAAAATTTATATGGTGTGCTGAAATTTACGGTCACCTGTTACTGTGGAACATAATCCTTTGAGGGGCTTGTTCGGGGTATCTTCACCCCGACCAGTAGAGCAAAGAGTTGCTCCTCAACCTACTGAACCTACTGAAATGTTTACTTTGACATTCCTTCGGGTATGATAGAGAAACTGCTAGCTAATCCTTTCACAGGTGATGGAACATTACATCCCGATTTGCACCTAATCTATGTGGATGAAGTTTGTGGATTATTCAAGCTTGCAGGTATGCCCGAGGATGTTATCAAGAAGAAGGTCTTCCCTTTATATATATTTGAAGGGAAAGGAATTGACTTGGTTTAGGCTATGTGATGATATGGGATCATGGAACTGCAACCGATTGAAATTGGAATTTCATCATAAGTTTTATCCTATGCATCTTGTTCATTGTGATCGTAATTATATATATAATTTTTGGCCTCGCGAAGGAGAAAGCATCGCTCAAGCTTGGTGGAGGCTTAAGTCAATGTTATATTCATGCCCCAATCATGAGCTCTCCAGAGAAATTATTATTCAAAAATTTTATGATCGGCTTTCTCTCGATAATCACTCCATGCTCGATACTTCTTGTACTGGCTCTTTTATGATGAAGACTATTGAATTCAAATGGGATTTATTGGAAAGAATTAAACGCAACTCTGAAGATTGTGATCTCGACGAAGGTAAGGAGTCAGGTATAATACCTAAGTTTGATTGTGTTAAATCTTTTATGGATACCGATGCTTTCCGTGAATTTAGCACTAAATATGGACTTGACTCTGAGATAGTAGCTTCTTTCTGTGAATC
Source organism: Triticum urartu (assembly GCF_003073215.2). Taxonomy (NCBI): domain Eukaryota; kingdom Viridiplantae; phylum Streptophyta; class Magnoliopsida; order Poales; family Poaceae; genus Triticum; species Triticum urartu. The sequence goes on along the minus strand of NC_053027.1, from coordinate 528,629,715 downwards.
CTTTGCTACTCATGTTGATCTCCCTAAGGAGAAGTGGTTTAAGTATAATCCTCCCATTGAAGTAAAAGTAGTTGCACCTATTAAAGTTGAAGAAAAGACTATCACTTATAATGATTCTGTTGTTCCTACTGCTTATATTGAGAAACCACCTTTCCCTTTTAGAATAAAGGATCATGCTAAAGCTTCAACTGTGGTTCGTAAGAGTAATACTAGAACACCTACACCCTCTGAGCAAATTAAAGTTGAACCTAGTATTGCTATGGTTAAAGATCTCTTGGCAGATAATATTGATGGCCATGTTATCTAATTATGCATAGACCTAATACTAAAAATAAGCATAGAACTCCTGTAGGCATGCCTGTTATTTCTGTTAAAATAAGCATAGACCTCCTGTAGGCATGCCTGCTATCATGACTTATGTGATATGGGTGCTAGTGCAATTGCAATATCGCATTCCTTATATAAAGAAATTATGCATGATATCGCACCTACTGAGATAGAGAAAATTGATGTTACAATTAAGCTTGCCAATAGAGACACTATTTCACCAGTTGGGATTGTTAGAAATGTTGAAGTCTTGTGTGGGAAAGTTAAATATCCTGCTGACTTTCTTGTGCTTGGTTCCTCACAAGATAACTTTTGTCCCATTATATTTGGTAGACCCTTCTTGAATACTGTTAATGCTAGGATAGATTGCAAAAAGGATGTTGTTACTATTGGTCTGGGAGATATGTCTCATGAGTTTAATTTTGCTAAATTTCATAGTCAACCCCGTGATAAAGAATTTCCTAGTAAAGATGAAATTATTGGTCTTGCTTCTATTGTCGTGCCTCCTAATGATCCTTTAGAACAATATTTGCTTGACCATGAAAATGGTATGTTTATGAATGAAAGAAGGGAAATAGATGAAGTATTCTTTAAACAGGGACCTATTTTGAAACAGAACTTGCCTGTTGAAATCCTTGGGAATCCTCCTCCACCCAAGGGTGATCCCGTGTCTTAGCTTAAACCTTTACCTAATACTGTTGAATATGCTTATCTAAAGAAAATATGCCCTAGAGGCAATAATAAAGTTATTATTTATTTCCTTGTAATCATGATAAATGTTTATTATTCATGCTAGAATTGTATTAACCGGAAACATAATACATGTGTGAATACATAGACAAACAAAGTGTCACTAGTATGCCTCTACTTGACTAGCTCGTTAATCAAAGATGGTTATGTTTCCTAACCATGAACAATGAGTTGTTATTTTATTAACGGGATCACATCATTAAGAGAATGATCTGATTGACATGACCCATTCCATTAGCTTAGTACCCAATCGTTTAGTATGTTGCTATTGCTTTCTTCATGACTTATACATGTTCCTATAACTATGAGATTATGCAACTCCCGTTTACCGGAGGAACACTTTGGGTACTACCAAACGTCAGAACGTAACTGGGTGATTATAAAGGAGTACTACAGGTGTCTCCAAAGGTACGTGTTGGGTTGGCGTATTTCGAGATTAGGTTTTGTCACTCCGATTGTCGGAGAGGTATCTCTGGGCCCTCTCGGTAATGCACATCACATAAGCCTTGCAAGCATTGCAACTAATGAATTAGTTGTGAGATGATGTATTACAGAACGAGTAAAGAGACTTGCCGGCAACGAGATTGAACTAGGTATGGGATACCGATGATCGAATCTCGGGTAAGTAACATACCGATGACAAAGGGAACAACGTATATTGTTATGCGGTCTGACCGATAAAGATCTTCGTAGAATATGTAGGAGCCAATATGGGCATCCAGGTCCTGCTATTGGTTATTGACCGGAGACATGTCTCGGTCATGTCTACATTGTTCTCGAACCCGTAGGGTCCGCACGCTTAAGGTTACGATGACAGTTATATTATGAGTTTAGGCATTTTGATGTACCGAAGGTTGTTCGGAGTCCCGGATGTGATCACGGACATGACGAGGAGTCTCGAAATGGTCGAGATGTAAAGATTGATATATTGGAAGCCTATGTTTGGATATCGGAAGTGTTCCGGGTGAAATCGGGATTTTACCCGAGTACCGGGAAGGTTACTGGAACCCCCCGGGAGCTAAATGGGCCATGATGGGCCTTAGTGGAAAAGAGAAGAGGCAGCCCTACATGGGCTGCGCGCCTCCCCCTTCCCCTAGTCCTATTAGGACTAGGAGAGGTGGCCGGCCCCTTCTCTCTCTTTTCCCCCTCCGCGAATCCTATTCCAACTAGGATTGGGGGGGGGGGGGAATCCTACTCCCAGAGGGAGTAGGACTCTCCTGGCGCGCCACACCTTGGCCGGCCAGCCTCCCCCCCTCTAGTCCTTTATATACTGAGGCAGAGGCACCCTAGAACACACAAGTTGATCCACGTAATCTATTCCTTAGCCGTGTGCGGTGCCCCCAGCCACCATATTCCTCGATAATACTGTAGCGGAGTTTAGGCGAAGCCCTGCTGCTGTAGTACATCAAGATCGTCACCACACCGTCATGCTGACGGAACTCTTCCCCGACACTTTGCTGGATCGGAGTCCGGGGATCGTCATCGAGCTGAACGTGTGCTCAAACTCGGAGGTGCCGTAGTTTCGGTGCTTGATCGGTCGGATCGTGAAGACGTACGACTACTTCCTCTACGTTGTGTCAACGCTTCCGCAGTCGGTCTGCGTGGGTACGTAGACAGCACTCTCCCCTCTCGTTGCTATGCATCACCATGATCTTGCGTGTGCGTAGGAAATTTTTTGAAATTACTACGAAACCCAACTGTGGCATTCGAGCCTAGGTTATTTATGTTGATGTTATATGCACGAGTAGAACACAAGTGAGTTGTGGGCGATATAAGTCATACTGCCTACCAACATGTCATACTTTGGTTCGACGGCATTGTTGGACGAGACGACCCGGACCAACATTACGCGTACGCTTACGGGAGACCGGTTCCCCCGACGTGCTTTGCACATAGGTGGCTTGCGGGCGACTGTCTCTCCAACTTTAGTTGAACCAAGTATGGCTACGCCCGGTCCTTGCGAAGGTTAAAACAAAGTCTATTTGACAAACTATCGTTGTGTTTTTGATGCGTAGGTGAGATTGGTTCTTGCTTAAGCCCGTAGCAGCCACGTAAAACTTGCAACAACAAAGTAGAGGACGTCTAACTTGTTTTTGCAGGGCATGTTGTGATGTGATATGGTCAAGACATGATGCTGAATTTTATTGTATGGGATGATCATGTTTTGTAACCAATTTATCGGCAACTGGCAGGAGCCTTATGGTTGTCGTTTTATTGTATGCAATGCAATCGCGACGTAATGCTTTACTTTATTACTAAACGGTAGTGATAGTCGTGGAAGCATAAGATTGGCGAGACGACAACGATGCTACGATGGAAATCAAGGTGTCGCGCCGGTGACGATGGTGATCACGACGGTGCTTCGAAGATGGAGATCACAAGCACAAGATGATGATGGCCATATCATATCACTTATATTGATTGCATGTGATGTTTATCTTTTATGCATCTTATCTTGCTTTGATTGACGGTAGCATTATAAGATGATCTCTCACTAAATTATCAAGAAGTGTTCTCCCTGAGTATGCACCGTTGCCAAAGTTCGTCGTGCCTAGACACCACGTGATGATCGGGTGTGATAAGCTCTAAGTCCATCTACAACGGGTGCAAGCCAGTTTTTGCACACGCAGAATACTCAGGTTAAACTTGACGAGCCTAGCATATGCAGATATGGCCTCGGAACACGGAGACCGAAAGGTCGAGCGTGAATCATATAGTAGATATGATCAACATAACGATTTTCACCATTGAAAACTACTCCATCTCACGTGATGATCGGTTATGGTTTAGTTGATTTGGATCACGTGATCACTTAGAAGATTAGAGGGATGTCTATCTAAAGTGGGAGTTCTTAAGTAATATGATTAATTGAACTTAAATTTATCATGGAATTAGTCCCTGATAGTATCTTGCTTGTTTATGTTGATTGTAGATAGATGGCTCGTGCTGTTGTTCCATTGAATTTTAATGCGTTCCTTGAGAAAGCAAAGTTGAAAGATGATGGTAGCAATTACACGGACTGGGTCCGTAACTTGAGGATTATCCTCATTGCTGCACAGAAGAATTACGTCCTGGAAGCACCGCTGGGTGCCAGGCCTGCTGCTGGAGCAACACCAGATGTTATGAACGTCTGGCAGAGCAAAGCTGATGACTACTCGATAGTTCAGTGTGCCATGCTTTACGGCTTAGAATCGGGACTTCAACGACGTTTTGAACGTCATGGAGCATATGAGATGTTTCAGGAGTTGAAGTTAATATTTCAAGCAAATGCCCGGATTGAGAGATATGAAGTCTCCAATAAGTTCTATAGCTGCAAGATGGAGGAGAACAGTTCTGTCAGTGAGCATATACTCAAAATGCCTGGGTATAATAATCACTTGATTCAATTGGGAGTTAATCTTCCAGATGATTGCGTCATTGACAGAATTCTCCAATCACTGCCACCAACCTACAAGAGCTTCGTGATGAACTATAATATGAAAGGGATGAACAAGACTATTCCCGAGCTCTTCGCAATGCTGAAAGCTGCGGAGGTAGAAATCAAGAAGGAGCATCAAGTGTTGATGGTCAACAAGACCACTAGTTTCAAGAAAAAGGGCAAAGGGAAGAAGAAGGGGAACTTAAAGAAGAACAGCAAACAAGTTGCTGCTCAGGAGAAGAAACCCAAGTCTGGACCTAAGCCTGAAACTGAGTGCTTCTACTGCAAGCAGACTGGTCACTGGAAGCGGAACTGGCCCAAGTATTTGGCGGATAAGAAGGATGGCAAGGTGAACAAAGGTATATGTGATATACATGTTATTGATGTGTACCTTACTAGAGCTCGAAGTAGCACCTGGGTATTTGATACTGGTTCTGTTGCTAATATTTGCAACTCGAAACAAGGACTACGGAATTAACGGGCACTGGCAAAGGACGAGGTGACGATGCGCGTGGGAAATGGTTCCAAAGTCGATGTGATCGCGGTCGGCACGCTACCTCTACATCTACCTTCGGGATTAATATTAGACCTAAATAATTGTTATTTGGTGCCAGCGTTGAGCATGAACATTATATCTGGATCTTGTTTGATGTGAGACGGTTATTCATTTAAATCAGAGAATAATGGTTGTTCTATTTATATGAGTAATATCTTTTATGGTCATGCACCTTTGAAAAGTGGTCTATTTTTGATGAATCTCGATAGTAGTGATACACATATTCATAATGTTGAAGCCAAAAGATGCAGAGTTGATAATGAAAGTGCAACTTATTTGTGGCACTGTCGTTTAGGTCATATCGGTGTAAAGTGCATGAAGAAACTCCATACTGATGGACTTTTGGAACCACTTGATTATGAATCACTTGGTACTTGCGAACCGTGCCTCATGGGCAAGATGACAAAAACACCGTTCTCCGGTACTATGGAGAGAGCACCAGATTTGTTGGAAATCATACATACCGATGTATGTGGTCCGACGAATACTGAGGCTCGTGGCGGATATCGTTATTTTCTCACCTTCACAGATGACTTAAGCAGATATGGGTATATCTACTTAATAAAACATAAGTCTGAAACATTTGAAAAGTTCAAAGAATTTCAGAGTGAAGTTGAAAATCATCGTAACAAGAAAATAAAGTTTCTACGATCTGATCGTGGAGGAGAATATTTGAGTTATGAGTTTGGTGTACATTTGAAAAATTGTGGAATAGTTTCGCAACTCACGCCACCCGGAACACCACAGCGTAATGGTGTGTCCGAACGTCGTAATCGTACTTTACTAGATATGGTGCGATCTATGATGTCTCTTACTGATTTACCGCTATTGTTTTGGGGATACGCTCTAGAGACGGCCGCATTCACGTTAAATAGGGCACCATCAAAATCCGTTGAGACGACGCCTTATGAACTGTGGTTTGGCAAGAAACCAAAGTTGTCGTTTCTTAAAGTTTGGGGCTGCGATGCTTATGTGAAAAAGCTTCAACCTGATAAGCTCGAACCCAAATCGGAGAAATGTGTCTTCATAGGATACCCAAAGGAGACTGTTGGGTACACCTTCTATCACAGATCCGAAGGCAAGACATTCATTGCTAAGAATGGATCCTTTCTAGAGAAGAAGTTTCTCTCGAAAGAAGTGAGTGGGAGGAAAGTAGAACTTGATGAGGTGTAATTGTACCTTCTACTTTATTGGAAAGTAGTACATCACAGAAACTGTTTCTGCGACACCTACACCAATAAGTGAGGAAGCTAATGATGATGGTCATGAAACTTCAGATCAAGATACTACTGAACCTCGTAGATCAACCAGAGTAAGATCCGCGCAGAGTGGTACGGTAATCCTGTTCTGGAAATCATGCTACTAGATCATGATGAACCTACGAACTATGAAGAAGCGATGGTGAGCCCAGATTCCGCAAAGTGGCTTGAAGCCATGAAATCTGAGATGGGATCCATGTATGAGAACAAAGTATGGACTTTGGTTGACTTGCCCGATGATCGGCAAGCAATTGAGAATAAATGGATCTTCAAGAAGAAGACTGACGCTGACGGTAATGTTACTGTCTACAAAGCTCGACTTGTTCGAAAGGTTTTCGACAAGTTCAAGGGATTGACTACGATGAGACCTTCTCACCCGTAGCGATGCTTAAGTCCGTCCGAATCATGTTAGCAATTACCGCATTTTATGATTATGAAATTTGGTAGATGGATGTCAAAAACGGCATCCTGAATGGATTTCTGGAAGAAGAGTTGTATATGATGCACCGGAAGGTTTGTCGATCCAAAGGGAGCTAAAACAAAGTGTGCCAAGCTCCAGCGATCATTTATGGACTGTGCAAGCCTCGGAGTTGGAATAAACGCTTTGATAGTGTGATCAAAGCCATTTGGTTTATTACAGTTTTCGGAGAAGCCTGTATTTACAAGAAAGTGAGTGGGAGCTCTGTAGCATTTCTGATATTATATGTGGATGACATATTACTATTGGAAATGATATAGAATTTCTGGATAGCATAAAGGGATACTTGAATAAGAGTTTTTCAATGAAAGACCTCGGTGAAGCTGCTTACATATTAGGCATAAAGATCTATAGAGATAGATCAAGGCGCTAAATTGGACTTTCACAAAGCACATACCTTGACAAGTTTTGAAGAAGTTCAAAATGGATCAAGCAAAGAAAGGGTTCTTGCCTGTGTTACAAGGTGTGAAGTTGAGTAAGACTCAATGCCCGACCACTGCAGAAGATAGAGAGAAAATGAAAGATGTTCCCTATGCTTCAGCCATAGGCTCTATCAGTGTATGCAATGCTGTGTACCAGACCTGATGTGTGCCTTGCTATAAGTCTAGCAGGAGGTACCAAAGTAATCCAGGAGTGGATCACTGGACAGCGGTCAAGAACATCCTGAAATACCTGAAAAGGACTAAGGATATGTTTCTCGTTTATGGAGGTGACAAAGAGCTCTTCGTAAATGGTTACGTTGATGCAACCTTTGACACTGATCCGGACGATTCTAAATCGCAAACCAGATACGTATTTATATTAATAGGTGGAGCTGTCAGTTGGAGCAGTTCTAAACAAAGCGTCGTGGCGGGATCTACATGTGAAGCGGAGTACATTGCTGCTTCGGAAGCAGCGAATGAAGGAGTCTGGATGAAGGAGTTCATATCCGATCTAGGTTTCATACCTAGTGCATCGGGTCCAATGAAAATCTTTTGTGACAATATTGGTTCAATTGCCTTGGCGAAAGAATCCAGATTTCACAAAAGAACCAAGCACATCAAGAGACGCTTCAACTCCATCCAGGATCAAGTCCAGGTGGGAGACATAGAGATTTTCAAGATACATACGGATCTGAATGTTGCAGACCCTTGACTAAGCCTCTTCCACGAGCAAAACATGATCAGCACCAAGGCTCCATGGGTGTTAGAATCATTACTGTGTAATCTAGATTATTGACTCTAGTGCAAGTGGGAGACTGAAGGAAATATGCCCTAGAGGCAATAATAAAGTTATTATTTATTTCCTTATATCATGATAAATGTTTATTATTCATGCTAGAATTGTATTAACCGGAAACATAATACATGTGTGAATACATAGACAAACAAGAGTGTCACTAGTATGCCTCTACTTGACTAGCTCGTTAATCAAAGATGGTTATGTTTCCTAACCATGAACAATGAGTTGTTATTTGATTAACGGGATCACATCATTAAGAGATGATCTGATTGACATGACCCATTCCATTAGCTTAGCACCCGATCGTTTAGTATGTTGCTATTGCTTTCTTCATGACTTATACATGTTCCTATAACTATGAGATTATGCAACTCCCGTTTACCGGAGGAACACTTTGGGTACTACCAAATGTCACAACGTAACTGGGTGATTATAAAGGAGTACTACAGGTGTCTCCAAAGGTACATGTTGGGTTGGCGTATTTCGAGATTAGGTTTTGTCACTCCGATTGTCGGAGAGGTATCTCTGGGCCCTCTCGGTAATGCACATCACATAAGCCTTGCAAGCATTGCAACTAATGAGTTAGTTGCGAGATGATGTATTACAGAACGAGTAAAGAGACTTGCCGGCAACGAGATTGAACTAGGTATGGGATACCGACGATCGAATCTCGGCAAGTAACATACCGATGACAAAGGGAACAACGTATGTTGTTATGCGGTCTGACCGATAAAGATCTTTGTAGAATATGTAGGAGCCAATATGGGCATCCAGGTCCCACTATTGGTTATTGACCGGAGACGTGACATGTCTCGGTCATGTCTACATTGTTCTCGAACCCGTAGGGTCCGCACGCTTAAGGTTACGATGACAGTTATATTATGAGTTTAGGCATTTTGATGTACCGAAGGTTGTTCGGAGTCCCGGATGTGATCACAGACATGACGAGGAGTCTCGAAATGGTCGAGACGTAAAGATTGATATATTGGAAGCCTATGTTTGGATATCGGAAGTGTTCCGGGTGAAATCGGGATTTTACCAGAGTACCGGGAAGGTTACCGGAACCCCCCGGGAGCTAAATGGGCCATGATGGGCCTTAGTGGAAAAGAGAAGAGGCAGCCCTACATGGGCTGCGCGCCTCCCCCTTCCCCTAGTCCTATTAGGACTAGGAGAGGTGGCCGGCCCCTTCTCTCTCTTTTCCCCCTCCGCGAATCCTATTCCAACTAGGATTGGGGGGGGGGGAATCCTACTCCCAGAGGGAGTAGGACTCTCCTGGCGCGCCACACCTTGGCCGGCCAGCCTCCCCCCTCTAGTCCTTTATATACTGAGGCAGAGGCACCCTAGAACACACAAGTTGATCCACGTGATCTATTCCTTAGCCGTGTGCGGTGCCCCCAGCCACCATATTCCTCGATAATACTGTAGTGGAGTTTAGGCGAAGCCCTGCTGCTGTAGTACATCAAGATCGTCACCACACCGTCGTGCTATCGGAACTCTTCCCCGACACTTTGCTGGATCGGAGTCCGGGGATCGTCATCGAGCTGAACGTGTGCTCGAACTCGGAGGTGCCGTAGTTTCGGTGCTTGATCGGTTGGATCGTGAAGACGTACGACTACTTCCTCTACGTTGTGTCAACGCTTCCGCAGTCGGTCTACGTGGGTACGTAGACAGCACTCTCCCCTCTCGTTGCTATGCATCACCATGATCTTGCGTGTGCGTAGGAAATTTTTTGAAATTACTACGAAACCCAACATTATCTTGATGAGAAAGAGATATATCCTGTTATTATTAGTGCTAACCTTTCAAAGCATGAAGAAAAGAAATTATTGAAAACTATGAACAAGCACCGTGCTGCTATTGGATATACTCTTGATGATCTTAAGGGCATTAGTCCCACTCTATGCCAGCACAAAATAAAATTGGAGAAAGACGCTAAACCAGTTGTTGATCACCAACGACGGTTAAATCCTAAGATGAAAGAAGTGGTAAGAAAAGAAATACTAAAGCTTCTGGAGGCAGGTATAATTTATCCCATTGCTGATAGTCAGTGGGTAAGTCCTGTCCATTGTGTCACTAAGAAGGGAGGTATTACTATTGTTCCTAATGATAAAGATGAATTGATCCCACAAAGAATTGTTACATGTTATAGAATGGTAATTGATTTCCTCAAATTAAATAAAGCTGCTAAAAAGGATCATTACCCTTTACCTTTTATTGATCAAATGCTAGAAAGATTATCCAAACATACACATTTTTTCTTTCAATATGGTTATTCTGGTTTCTCTCAAATACCTGTGTCAAAAGAGGATCAAGAAAAGACAACTTTTACTTGCCCTTTCGGTACCTTTGCTTATAGACGTATGCCTTTTGGTTTATGCAATGCACTAGCTACCTTTCAAAGATGTATGACTGCTATATTCTCTGACTTTTGTGAAAAGATTGTTGAGGTATTCATGGATGATTTCTCCATATATGGAACTTCTTTTGATGATTGCTTAAGAAACCTTGATCGAGTTTTGTAGAGATGTGAAGAAACTAATCTTGTGTTGAATTGGGAAAAGTGCCACTTTATGGTTAATGAAGGTATTGTCTTGGGGCATAAAATTTCTGAAAGAGGTATTGAAGTTGATAAAGCTAAGGCTGATGCTATTGAAAAGATGCCGTGTCCGAAGGACATCAAAGGTATAAGAAGTTTCCTTGGTCATGCCGGTTTTTATAGGAGGTTCATTAAGGACTTCTCTAAAATTTCCAGGCCTCTGACTAATCTCTTGCAAAAAGATGTTCCTTTTGTCTTTGATGATGATTGTGTAGAAGCATTTGAAATACTTAAGAAAGCCTTGATTTCTGCACCTATTGTTTAGCCACCTGATTGGAATTTACCCTTTGCAATTATGGGTGATGCTAGTGATTATGTTGTAGGGGATGTTTCAGGACAAAGGGTTGATAAGAAATTAAATGTTATCCAATATGCTAGTAAGACTCTGGACAGCGCCTAGACAAATTATGCTACTACCGAAAAGGAATTTTTAGCAATTGTATTTGCTTGTGATAAGTTCACACCCTATATTGTTGATTCTAAAGTAACTGTTCACACTAATCATGCTACTATTAAATATCTTATGGAAAAGAAAGATGCTAAACCTAGACTTATTAGATGGGTTCTCTTGCTTCAAGTATTTGATTTGCATATTATTGATAGGAAGGGAGCTAAGAACCCTGTTGCAGACAACTTGTCTAGGCTAGAGAATGTTCTTGATGACCCACTACCTATCGATGATAGCTTTCCTGATGAACAATTATCTGTCATAAATGCTTCTCGTACTGCTCCATGGTATGTTCATTATGCTAATTATATTGTTGATAAATTTATACCACCTAGTTTCACATACTAGCAAAAGAAAAAGTTCTTCTATGACTTAAGACATTACTTTTGGGATGACCCACACCTTTATAAAGAAGGCGTAGATGGTGTTATTAGATGTTGTATACCTGAGCATGAACAGGAATAGATCCTACACAAGTGTCACTCTGAGGCTTATGGAGGACACCATGCCGGAGATAGAACTGCGCATAAGGTACCGCAATCCGGTTTTCATTGGCCTACTCTCTTCAAGGATGCTCGTAATTTTGTCTTGTCTTGTGATGAATGTCATAGAATAGGTAATATTAGTAGACGTCAAGAAATGCCTATGAATTATTCACTTGATATTGAACTATTTGATGTTTGCGGCTTTGATTATATGGGACTGTTTCCTTCCTCTAATGGGTATACACATATTTTAGTTGCTGTTGATTACGTTACTAAGTGGGTAGAAGCTATTCGAACTGGTAGTGCTGATCATAACACCTCTATTAAGATGCTTAAAGAAGTTATTTTTTCATGGTTTGGAGTCGCTAGATATTTAATGACTGATGGTGGTTCACATTTTATTCATGGTGTCTTTCATAAAATGCTTGCTAAGTATGATGTTAATTATAGATTTGCATCTACTTATCACCCATAGTCTAGTGGTCAAGTAGAATTGAGTAATAGAGAGCTTAAATTAATTTTGAAAAATACTTTTAATAGATCTAGAAAGAATTTGTCCAAGAAACTTGATGATGCATTATGGGCCTATAGAACTACATATAAGAATCCTATGGCTATGTCTCCATATAAGATGGTTTATGGAAAAGCATGTCACTTACCTCTCGAACTAGAACATAAGGCATATTGGGAAATTAAAGAGCTCAATTATGATTTCAAACTTTCCGGTGAGAAGAGGCTTTTTGACATTAGCTCAAATGATGAATGGAGATCCCAGGCCTATGAGAATGCCAAACTGTTTAAAGAAAAAGTTAAAAGATGGCATGTCAAAAGGATACAAAAACGTGAGTTTAATGTAGGTGATTATGTATTGTTCTACAACTCTCGTTTAATTTTTTTTGCAGGCAAACTCCTTTCTAAATGGGAAGGTCCTTACGTCATTGAGGAGGTCTATCGTTCTGGTGCCATAAAAGTCAACAACTTCGAAGGCAGAAATCCGAGGGTGGTGAATGGTCAAAGAATCAAACATTATATCTCAGGTAATCCCATAAATGTTGAAACTAATGTTATTGAAACCATAACCCCGGAAGAATACATAAAGGACACTTTCCAGAATGTTTCAAACTCTGAAAAGGAATAGGTATGAGGTGCAGTAAGTAAACCGACTCCAAAAAAGTTCTAAAAGCAATTTTTATCCGTTTTGGAATATTTAAGAAAATAGGAAAATAAGAGGTAGTCCGGGAAGGACACAAGGCTTCCACAAGGGTGGAGGGCGGACCCTACCCCTCTGGGCGTGCCCCCTGCCTCTTGGGCACCTCATGTGCTGTCGGGACTCCGTTTTCATGCACGATACTTCTTTTGGTCGGTAAAAATTCATTATATAATCTCCTGAGGGTTTTGACAACCGTACCATGCAAAGATCCTATGTTTTTGTTTTGAGCTGTTCTGCTTCAGATTTAGATCAAGATGTCTTCTCAAGACTACGACGGAGAGAGCTATGTCTCACATCTCATTGTCGACCCAAAGATCTATGGGTATCTATCTCCTTGTGTTCGAACTACGGATGATGAGGAGGATGCTCACTTGAGGATGATCAATGATTCAAGTTTGGAGGAGGAGGATGTCCCTCTACCTCAACCTATGGATATGCACGTGAAGTTCAAGAAGTCTAGTCTCCCCAAGAGGGCTAAATTGTCTAACAACCGATCTATTCCTTCTCGTTTTCGGCAGAAAAGCAAAGGAGATTTATGTGACAAGATCTTGAAGCTGGAATCGGAGGTTGATTATTTAAAGGAGGAGATCACTCTTCTCAACTACAACATGAAAAAGCTGAAGGCACAATTGTCATCATCATCATCATCTCCTCCACCCCCAAAGAAAGAGACATAAACACATGGGCATGGGCACTCGCCTTGGCAACTTCCAAGCTTGGGGGAGTGCCCCGGTATCGTATCACCATCACACTTTTATCTTTACCGTTTTTCTTAGTTTGATCCTCTTGATGATGTCTTGATCTAGTAGAATAAAGTTTTAGTACAATCTAGTTTTGAGTTTTTGCTTTATGATCCTTCTATGTAATCGAGTCGGTGAGCTATATAATAAAGATTAGTTTTGAGTCAAGAGCTTGATTATCTTGCTATGATCTTGAAGGAATAAAAATAAAAGAGAAAGAATGAAAAGAAATAAAGAGATCATATGGATCTTATGGGGAGTAATGACTTCACATATAAAGAGTATGATGAATAAAAATTGTTGAGAGTTGACAAGCATAGTTTTGGTCATCATTGCAATTACTAGGAAGTAATAAAGAAATAGAGGTTTCACATATAAATATACTATCTTGGACATCTTTTATGATTGTGAGCACTCATTAAAATATGAAATGCTAAAGAGTTGATGTTGGACAAGGAAGACAACATAATGGTTATGTTTTCTTACATCCGAAACAAATTATATTGTCATGGATCATACAACATGTTGAGCTTGCCTTTCCCTCTTATGCTAGCCAAATTCTTTGCACCAAGTAGAGATACTACTTGTGCTTCCAAATACCCTTAAACCCAGTTTTGCCATGAGAGTCCACCATATCTACCTATGGATTGAGTAAGATCCTTCAAGTAAGTTGTCATTGTTGCAAGCAATAAAAATTGATGTCTAAATATGTATGATTTATTAGTGTGGAGAAAATAAGCTGTATACGATCTTGTGATATGGAAGAAATAAAAGTGACGGACTGCATAATAAAGGTCCATATCACATGTGGAAATATAAAGTGACGTTCTTTTGCATTAAGATTTCTTGCATCCATCCATAAAAGCACATGAAAACCTATGCTTCCCTCTGCGAAGGACCTATCTTTTATTCTTGTCTTATACTTCATACAAGAGTCAAGGTGATCTTCACCTTTCCTTTTTACATTTTATCCTTTGGCAGGCACAATGTGTTGGAAAGATCCTGATATTTATAGCTAATTGGATGTGAGTTTTCATGAACTATTATTGTTGACATTACCCTTGAGGTAAAAGGTTGGAAGGCAATACTATAAGCCCCTATCTTTCTCTGTGTCCGATTAAAACTTCATACCCATAAATATTGCGTGAGTGTTAGAAATTGTGAAAGACTAAATGATAGTTGAGTATGTGGACTTGCTGAAAAGCTCTTATATTGACTCTTTCTGATGTTATGATAAATTGCAATTGCTTCAATGACTGAGATTATAGTTTGTTAGTTTTCAATGAAGTTTCTGATTCATACTTGAAATTGTGAATGAATTGTTACTTTAGCATAAGAAATCATATGACAATATATATATGTTGTTGTTATAAGAATGATCATGATGCCCTCATGTCCGTATTTTATTTTATCGACAACTCTATCTCTAACCATGTGGACATATTTTTCAATCTCGACTTCCGCTTGAGGACAAGCGAGGTCTAAGCTTGGGGAAGTTGATACGTCCATTTTGCATCATTCTTTTATATCGATATTTACTGCATTACAGACTGTTATTACACATTATATCACAATACTTATGCCTATTCTCTCTTATTTTACAAGGTTTACATGAAGAGGGGAATGCCGGCGGCTGGAATTCTGGGCTGGGAAAGGAGCAAATATTAGAGACCTATTCTGCACAACTCCAAAAGTCCTGAAACTTCACGGGAGCATGTTTCAGAATATATAAAAAATATTGGGCAAAAAAAAGTACCAGAGGAGGGCTAGCCATCATCCACGAGGGTGGGGGGGCGCGCCCTTCACCCCTGGGAGCGCCCCCTGCCTCGTGGGCCCCTGGCAGCCTTCTGATGCACATCTTCTGCTATATGAGGTCTTTCGTCGAGGAAAAAATCATAAGCTATCTCACGAGACGAAACTCCACCACCACGAGGCAGAACCTTGGCGGAACCAATCTAAGGCTCCGGCGGAGCTGTTCTGCCGGGGAAACTTCCCTCCGAGAGGGGGAAATCATCACCACCGTCATCATCATCGATCCTCTCACCGGGAGGGGGTTAATCTCCATCAACATTTTCACCAGCACCATCTCATCTCAAACCCTAGTTCATGTCTTGTATCCAATCTTTGTCCCAAAGCCTCAGATCGGTACATGTGGGTTGCTAGTAGTGTTGATTACTCCTTGTAGTTGATGCTAGTTGGTTTATTTGGTGGAAGATCATATGTTCAGATCCTTTATGCATATTAATACCCCTCTGATTATGAACATGAATATGATTTGTGAGTAGTTACGTTTGTTCCTAAGGACATGGGAGAAGTCTTTCTATAAGTAGTCATGTGAATTTGGTATTCGTTCGATATTTTGATGATATGTATGCTGTCTTTCCTCTAGTGGTGTCATGTGAACGTCGACTACATGACACTTCACCATTGTTTGGGCCTAGAGGAAGGCATTAGGAAGTAATAAGTAGATGATGGGTTGCTAGAGTGGCAGAAGCTTAAACCCTAGTTTATGAGTTGCTTCGTAAGGGGCTGATTTGGATCCATATGTTTCATGCTATGGTTAGGTTTACCTTAATACTTCTTTTGTAGTTGCGGATGCTTGCGATAGGGGTTAATCATAAGTGGGATGCTTGTCCAAGTAAGGGAAGTATCCAAGCACCGGTCCACCCACATATCAAATTATCAAAGTACCAAACGCGAATCATATGAACGCGATGAAAACTTGCTTGACGATAATTCCCATGTGTCCTCGGGAGCGCTTTCCTTTATATAAGAGTTTGTCCAGGCTTGTCCTTTGCTACAGAAAGGATTGGGCCATCTTGCTGCACCTTATTTACTTTTATTACTTGTTACCCGTTACAAATTACCTTATCACAAAACTATCTGTTACCGATAATTTCAGTGCTTGCAGAGAATACCTTACTGAAAACTGCTTATCATTTCCTTCCGCTCCTCGTTGGGTTCGACACTCTCACTTATCGAAAGGACTACGATAGATCCCCTATACTTGTGGGTCATCAAGTTGTCCTAACTAGGCGGCCCGAAGGAGAGATGTCCGGATTCCAAGGCGACCTGCTACAAGAGGTCTCAAAAGTGCATGAGCGAGCCCAGAAGGCAATGAGAAACATTGCTAAGGCTTTATGGCCGGCCGATTCTCCTCCAAGAAGTATGGAGGAACTCGCGAATTTATTCAAGGGAGCTCGGTGCCTCTTTGGACTATGGAAGATACCAGCATGCCGAGAAGGGGCACGAGAGGCCTGGGCCATGGTGAAAACACGGTACATCGGACTTGATCCGAATCATATGGTCCGGGTCGGGCCTCGAGGATCAGATGGACAAGAAATTCCTATAAGCTTGGTATATGACCAAGTGAAGATAGCCACTAAGTTTTCAAACAGGATTGTAAGCTAGACAACCTATTAAATGGTGTAGAAGAGGAGGAAGTTTTCGAGTCTAAGTAGTAATGTACTTTTATCGATAAACGTATCTATAGCCGAATTATAAAACAGTTGTCATGGCAGACCTTCCGCTTTAACCTCCGAAATCCAAAGTTTGGAGTGTTTCTGAATATTGTACTGGTGGGAAGCACCGAAGTATGTTTCGGAAACCAGGAAGTCCGGTCATAGTTGCTTGAACAGACAAGTTGTATTCGGGGAGTTATGTTATATTACATTTGATCATAAGAAACATCTTCCAAAGAGAATAGTTCTGTTAAGGGTTCCTCTCCCTAGGCCAGCAAGCGCTGTGCATGCTTGAGCTGTGATGTTAAAAATCACAATACAAGTGGTATGTTGGGGGCTTGTATCGCCACGACGGCAGTTCATCTTATGTCCACCGACCTATTATTCCCTTATGAACGCTAGCTTTCAGCTTCACCTATCTGAGGTACATGTCCGGATGACCCGGCTGTAACAATGGCAAAGGTGCTACCTTTATGCCCTAGCCGAATAAGCGGGAACGTAGGGCATCATCACATGAGCCAGGAAACCCAGCTTGGCAAAAACTTAAGTCATAAAGGTGCATATAATGGCGCAGAAAGACATGTATGAGAAGACCATGCATATATACTGTGAGCTTGATGCTCGAAAAATATTAATAAGCTTCTGTGTTAAGAAGCCCCCAGGTATTGGGGGTATGTACATTTAAGGATGTCTACCCCTTAAGTGTGCGGTTTATCTGAACACGGACCGGAAGTCGTATAAAAATGAAAAGAAAAAAGAGAAGAAAGAATAGAAAAAGGTAATGAACAGTGAGTTCGGACTTAGGCGTAGAATCTTCGGAGTCTGGCAGTGTTCCATGGGTTCGGCTCTAAGCGATTCTCCGATGCATTAAGCAGGCGATAGGCTCCTCCAGTGAGAACTTCATCTATAATGAAGGGACCCTCCCATTTGGGCTTGAGCTTGTCCTTTTTCTTCTCTGGTAGGCATAGAACGAGTTCACCGACATTATAAGTTTTGGCCCGCACTTCCCTTCTTTGGTATCTTCGAGCGTGTTGTTGGTAGAATGCTGAGCGAGCTTTGGCAACATCGTGCTCCTCCTCCAGGCCATCTAAGTCATCTTGCCGATCGAGCTCGGCTTCTTTCTCCTCGTACATGCGGACTCGAGGTGAGTCGTGGATAATATCGCAGGGCAAGATGGCCTATGTGCCATACACCATGAAGAATGGTGTGTATACAGTCATGCGATTGGGCGTGGTCCGCTGCCCCCAGAGTACGGAGTTGAGCTCCTCAACCCAGTGTTTATCTGACTCCTGTAAGGATCGCATTAGTCTGGGTTTAATGCCGCTCATTATCAGTCCATTAGCCCGTTCGACTTGACCGTTTGTTTGAGGGTGATAGACGGAGGCATAATTGAGCTTGATGCCCAGATTAGCGCACCAGGTTTTTACTTCATCAGCTGTGAAGTTAGAGCCGTTATCGGTGATGGTGTTGTGTGGGACACCATAATGGTGTACGACACCGAATATGAAATCTATCACTGGTCCGGCTTCGACTATTTTAACTGGCTTGGCCTCTATCCACTTAGTGAATTTATCCACCATGACCAACCAATATTTTGTCTTATGGCTTCCCCCTTTAAGGGGTCCGACCATGTCAAGCCCCCAGACTGCAAAGGGACAAGTAATGGGGATTGTTTGTAGGGCGGTAGGCGGCATGTGGCTTTGATTGGCGAAAAGTTGGCATCCTACACAACGCTAGACGAGGTCTTGCACATCTTCTCAGGCCGTAGGCCAGAAAAATCCAGTTCGGAAGGCCTTACTTACAAGGGCCCGAGTTGCAGCAAGATGACCGCCAAGACCAGCATGGGTTTCGGCCAAGAGCTGCCGCCCCTCTTCTTCGGAGATACACCTTTGAAGGACTTCGGTAGTACTTTTCTTATAGAGCTCTCCTTCATGAACCTTGTAGGTGTTCGAGCGTCGGACAATGCATCGAGCCTCATTCTGGTCCTCGGGGAGCTCTTTCCTATTGAGATAGGACAGGAAGGGTTCGGTCCATGGGGCGATTACTGGCATGATTACATGAGCTGATGGCGTTGGTTCGGTGGCTGAGACCCCGATGATATCGGCATTGTATTCGGAATCGGGGGGTATGATCGGATCCGAATTGGCATTGCTGCTCTCGTCCTGCCATATCACAGATGGCTTGAAGAGCCTTTCCATGAAGGTGTTAGGTGGGACAGGGTCGCGCTTAGCACCCATGCAAGCAAGGATGTCCGCTGCTTGATTGCTCTCTCGGTCCACGTGATGAAATTCAAGCCCCTCGAACCGAGATGATATTTTTGAGTACGACATTGCGGTAGGCCGTCATCTTCAAATCTTTGGCATCAAAATCTCTGTTTATTTGGGATATTGCGAGGCTTGAATCCCCGCACACCGCGAGGCATTGTATGCCCATAGAGACCATGCAATAAGGCCTCATATTCGGTTGCGTTATTAGAATCCGTATATAGTATTTGGAGCACATATCGGACTGTATCCCCTATGGGGGATGTCAGGACGACGCCAGCCCCAAGTCCGGTTAGCATTTTAGAGCCGTCGAAGTGCATCACCCAGTTGGAATATGTGCCATACTCTTTAGGGAGTTCGGCTTCCGTCCATTTGGCGAGGAAATCAGCCAACACCTGAGATTTAATGGCTCGGCCTGGCTTGATGACCCACAAGTATAGGGGATCTATCGTAGTACTTTCGATAATAAGAGTGTCGAACCAAACGAGGAGCAGAAGGAAAGGATAAGCAGTTTTCAGTAAGGTATTCTCTGCAAGCACTGAAATTATCGGTAACAGATAGTTTTGTGATTTGGTACTTTGATAATTTGATATGTGGGTGGACCGGTGCTTGGATACTGCCCTTACATGGACAAGCATCCCACTTATGATTAACCCCTATCGCAAGCATCCGCAACTACAAAAGAAGTATTAAGGTAAACCTAACCATAGCATGAAACATATGGATCCAAATCAGCCCCTTACGAAGCAACTCATAAACTAGGGTTTAAGCTTCTGCCACTCTAGCAACCCATCATCTACTTATTACTTCCTAATGCCTTCCTCTAGGCCCAAACAATGGTGAAGTGTCATGTAGTTGACGTTCACATGACACCACTAGAGGAAAGACAACATACATATCTTCAAAATATCGAACGAATACCAAATTCACATGACTACTTATATAAAGACTTCTCCCATGTCCTTAGGAACAAACGTAACTACTCACAAATCATATTCATGTTCATAATCGGAGGGGTATTAATATGCATAAAGGATCTGAACATATGATCTTCCACCAAATAAACCAACTAGCATCAACTACAAGGAGTAATCAACACTACTAGCAACCCACGTGTATGATCTGAGGTTTTGAGACAAAGATTGGATACAAGAGATGAACTAGGGTTTGAGATGAGATGGTGCTGGTGAAGATGTTGATGGAGATTGACCCCCTCTCGATGAGATGATCGATGGTGATGATGATGGTGATGATTTACCCCTCCCGGAGGGATGTTTCCCCGGCAGAATAGCTCCACCGGAGCCCTAGATTGGTTCCGCCAAGGTTCTGTATCGTGGCGGCGGTGCTTCATCCTTGTCGGTGTTCTGAGAACGGGGGTCCCCAGACTTTCCTACCTCCGGCCCATGGCGTGGTTGTGTTCGCAGGCCTGTACGTCCCATCTTCATCGACAAGGAACCAAGACCCTCGCGAGGGGCCAAGCCTTGCGAGGCGGACGATGCAAGACCTCCTCAGGAGCGGCCTCACCAAGCTGCCTCGCGAGGAGCAGAGATATCAAGGCGGGGTGAACCTCGCAAGGCTTTCGTGACATAAGCCGTGACGATTGACACCAGGCGGGCGCCAGGCGGGCGCCAGCGTGCGCAGTGTCCTTGCTTCCTCTTTTGTGCTAAGGGGGCAAGCGCAGGCGCGGAGTACCGAGGCATCAAGAAAAGGTTTCCATATTTGTGCAACCAGACCAAGACCCGCAGGACGGCAGGACGGAGGTCACCGAGGAGCCCAAGACGGCGGCATCACCAAAACCTTTGGCAGGTGAAGACCACCTTTTGTCAGGATAGCTCGTACTAGCTGTCCCCTTTCTAATTGGCCGCCATTGTTGGATCCCTTCCCACTCAATATTTGGGAAGAGGACCAGGGCCTCTATAAATAGGACTATCCACCACAAGTAGAGGAAGAGGAGAAGAAGGGAGACCGGCATCAAGAGCCAACCCTTAGCCACACTGAACACAAGAACACCTCAACCTCAAGAGGCTGTTTTTCCCGTTGTACTGTTCATCATCAGCCCAAGAGGCAATCCACCACCACCACACTGGAGTAGGATATTACACCACAACGGTGGCCCGAACCAGTATAAATCTTTTGTCTCTGCATTGCGAGTGCGTCGAGTTCGTCCGCGAGACCTTAGCGAGCTAGGATGTAGATCGATAGAAGGGAAAGAACTTCGCGCGCACCCCAGTGTTCGAACCTTAAGGGTCTGCCAGAACCCCAGATCCGACATTTGGCACGCCAGCTAGGGGTGCGCCGTAGCTCCTCTCGACCGGCCTACGCTCCGCGCCACCGCACTTTGCCCCCATGGCAGGTGCCCCGCCACCAGCTCCAACGGCCGGTGCTGACAACGGTGTCAGATTTCGGGTTCCGGCAGACCCTTGAGGTTCGAACACTGGGGTGCGCGCGGAGATCTCTCCCCTACCGATCTGCGTCTGATCCTCTCATGCGAACTAAGATGAAAATGATGAGCAACACAAGAGACACGGGGTTTATACTGTTTCGGGCCACCGTTGTGGTGTAATACCCTACTCCAGTGTGTGGTGTGGTGGATTGCCTCGGGGGCTGATGATGGACAGTACAAGGGAAGAACAGCCTCGTGAGGGGTGTTCTTGAGCTCGTGCGGTGTGTTCTACTTAGTCTCTACTGGGTTCTCCTCCCTTTTCCCTCTTTTCCCCCTTTGTGGAGACTGGCTCTATTTATAGAGGCCCTGGGCCTCTCCCCAAATAATGAGCGGGAAGGGCGCCAACACTTGGCCATTTTGAAGGGGAACATATGGTACAAGTTATCATGACCAATGGTGGTCTTCGGCTGCCAAAAGCACTGGTGATGACGCCGTCTTGGGCTCCACAGTGACCTCCATCCGGCCGTTCGGCTGGTCTTGGTCTCGTTGCACCGGAATGGCAACCTTTGCCTGATACCTTGGCCTGTGCTTGCTCCCTTTGCACCAAAGGGGAAACAAGGACACTGCACAGGTTGGCGCCCGCCTGGTCTCGATCGTCATGGCTTGCGTCATGGGATCCTTGCGAGGTACCCCTGCATTGATCTCTTCGCCTCCTCGCGAGCCTGCCTGATGAGGCTGCCTCTGAGGAAGCTTCCTGTCGTCCGCCTCGCGAGGCTTGGCCCCTCGCGAGGGTCTTGAGCTTGGGCTGATGAAGATGGGCCGCGCTGGGCCCCTGCCCGAGCCACGCCGCAGGCCGCAGGCAGGCAAGTCTGGGGACCCCCTTAGGGAGTCCTAGATTAGGGGGTCTCCGGACAGCCGGACTATCTCCATTGGCCGGACTGTTAGACTATGAAGATACAAGATTGAAGACTTCGTCTCGTGTCCGGATGGAACTCTACTTGGCGTGGAAAGCAAGCTAGGCAATACGTATATGGATATCTCCTCCTTTGTAACCGACCTTGTGTCACCCTAACCCTCTCCGGTGTCTATACAAACTGGAGGGCTTTAGTCCATAGGACAACAATCACAACATACAATCATACCATAGGCTAGCTTCTAGGGTTTAGCCTCTCTGATCTCGTGGTAGATCTACTCTTGTAACACCCATGTCTTCAATATTAATCAAGCAGTACATAGGGTTTTACCTCCATCAAGAGGGCCCGAACCTGGGTAAAACTTCGTGTCCCTTGCCTCCTATTACCATCCGGCCTAGACGCACAGTTCGGGACCCCCTACCCGAGATCCGCCGGTTTTGACACCGACATTGGTGCTTTCATTGAGAGTTCCTCTGTGTCATCACCGTTAGGCTTGATGGCTCCTACTATCATTGATAGCGATGCGGTCCAGGGTGAGACTTTTCTCCCCGGACAGATCTCCCTATTCGGCGGCTTTGCACTGCAGGCTAATTCGCTTGGCCATCTGGAGCAGATTGAAAGCTATGCCCCTGGCCGTCAGGTCAGATTTGGAAGTTTGAATTACGCGGCCAACATCCGTGGGGACTTGATCTTCGATGGATGCGAGCCACAGCCGGACGCACCCCACTGTCGCGGTGGGTATGACCTAGCTCTACCGCCGAACAGTAACCCAGAAGCCGCGCCCGCATCAGCTCCGACCCTTAGTTCGGAGCCAACTGCGCCAATCGAGGACGGGTGGTTGGACACCACCTCGGGGGTGGCAGTCTCAACGGCGATCGAGCCGAACACTAGTGCAAATCTCCGTGCAACCCGTGACTCCAAGGTGTCGGACTCTCTTCCGGAAGCCGAACCATCCGCGCCCCTGCCAATCGAATCCGATTGGGTGCCGATCATGGAATTCACCGCCGTGGATATCTTTCAGCACTCGCCCTTTGGCGACATTCCGAATTCACCGAGGTCTCTCTCTTTGTCAGGAGAGCCCTGGGCAGATTACGGCCAACAGGATTGGGATACGGACGACGAAGAAATTCGACGCCCACCCACCACCCACTTTGTAGCCACTGTCGATGATTTAACCGACATGCTCGACTTCGACTCTGCAGACATCGACGGTATGGACAACGATGCTGGAGGCGAAGATGAACCACCGCCCATAGGGCGCTGGACGTCCACTTCATCATATGACGTATACATGGTGGACACACCAAAAGAAGACGACGACGAGGAACGGAAGGACGCACCGAAGGCTTGTTCCCTCAAGAAGCAGTCAAAGCGGCGGCGCAAGCGGCGCCCCAAATCCCGCCTCGCCGGAAATAACGATCACACAGACCCAGCGTTGGAGCAGGGCGAATCACTGCCGGACCATGGCAATACGGAGAATCAAACCGAACAAACCAATTCTGTCAAAGATAATAGTCCGGACGACACAACGCCGGACAGGCACCCGGAGCAGCAGAATGCCCGTCAAAGGCTTGTTGCCACCATGAGGAGCCTAAAAAAGCAGAAGCAATGGCTCAAGGCTGCATAGGACGCACTCCAAATCAGATGGAGTAAAATACTCAACACAGCAGCGAGGTACGGCGACAATCGCCCCACCAAGAGCTACCCAAACCGGAAGTTGTTACCTGAATTCGATGAGGAGGCCTCAGACCCCTCACAACCAAAAATCAAAACAGCCACCTGGCCGGATAGATGACCTCACGGCCAACATAGAGTAGCAAATAATGCCACTCACAAGACAATACGCGATTCATGCGGGGGCTTGCACCAAAAGGACAACGCAATCAGATCCATCTACGGACCACGCAAGCACGCCCCAGCATACGATATAAAATCCGAACAACGCGGTACACCCAGATACAGGGGTGCCGCACACCCCCTATGTTTCACCGATGAGATGCTGGATCATGAATTTCCAGAGGGATTCAAACCTGTAAACATAGAGGCATACGACGGAACAACAAACCCTGGGGTCTGGATCAAGGACTATATCCTCCACATCCATATGGCTCAAGGACTATATCCTCCACATCCATATGGCTCGAGGAGATGATCTCCACGCCATCAAATACTTACCACTCAAAATCAAGGGGCCAGCCCGTCACTGGCTCAAAGGCCTCCCCAAAAACTCCATTGGTAGCTGGGCAGAGCTCGAAGACGTTTTTCGGGCAAACTTTCAAGGGACTTATGTCCGACCTCCGGACGCGGATGATTTGAGTCATATAACTCAACAGACCGGAGAGTCAGCCCGAAAGCTTTGGAACAGGTTTCTTACTAAAAAGAACCAAATTGTCAACTGTCCGGATGCCGAAGCCTTGGCAACTTTTAAGCACAGCGTCCGTGACGAATGGCTTGCCCGACTCCTCGGCCAAGAAAAGCCGAGAATGATGTCAGCATTAACAAGCCTCATGACCCGGTTTTGCGCGGGTGAGGACAGCTGGTTAGCCAGATGCAGCACCAGCGACCCCAGTACATCCAAAGTTAGAGATGGAAACAGGAAAGCACGGTGCAACAGCAATAACAAATGCCGGAAGAAAGGAGACAACACGAAAAACGCGGCAGTAAATGCCGGATTCAAAAGCTCTCAGCCAGGTCAGAAGCCGCCCTCTAAAGGCGCCAGAGACAAACTGTCCAGCCTGAATAAAATTCTGGACCAAATATGTCAGGTCCATAGCACCCCTGGCAAACCAGCCAATCATACCCACAGAGAATGTTGGTTCTTCAAGCAGTCCGACAAGCTCAACGCCGTACACAAGGGGGAGGATACACCAAGTGAAGATGAGGATGAGCCTCTCAAGGGAGACACTGGGGAACAAAAGAAATTTCCACCAGAGTTCAAAACAGTAAACGTGTTGCACATGATCAATGGAAGAAACAAAACGGCACTCCTAGAGAAATACGCCCGAAGGCCTATCACGCGGAGTCCTGCCACTGGTCGTCTCAACCGATCAATTTCGACCATTGTGATTACTCAGCAAGTATCCGGCGTGCAGGATGGGCTGCCCTGGTATTAGACCCAATAATTGACGGATACCACCTCGCACGAGTCCTGATGGATGGTGGCAGTAGCCTAAACCTGATATACCAGGATACAATCCGCGAAATGGGGATAGACCCAACAAAAATTCGCCATAGCAATATTACCTTTAAAGGAGTAACGCCAGGCCCAGGGGCTCATTGCACAGGCTCCCAGCTACTAAAAGTTATGTTTGGCCTCCCCGATAACTTTCGTAGCGAACATCTAACCTTCCACATCGCTCCGTTCCAAAGTGGCTATCAAGCACTACTCAGACGCGAAGCTTTCGCTCGCTTTAATGCAATACCACACTACGCTTCCCTCACACTCAAGATGCCCGGTCCACGTGGCATCATTACAGTGAACGGAAATGTTAAGCAATTCCTGCGTGCCGAAGAGCGTGCGGCTGCCTTGACAGCCGCACACTAAAAACGGCCTCACCAACTAACATATTTAGCAGGTCGTCACGACCTCGGACACGGTTAGACGAGTCCGGTGCAGCTATATGCAATTTATACCAGATCAATGATCACACCCCTATTACAATACAAGGGGCTCAACATGCGCAGACAAGTGGCAATTCTTACTCACTTTGAATTATACATGGTTTATTTAAAAACTACTTTTTTGCATGACAGCTTTTTTTACCTAAGCTGCTCTCTTCTATAGATAATCATCGTGCTACATCCGTCCAGGATACGGCACAACGGAGACACAGGCGCAGACGTGCAGCAGGGACCCGCTCCAAGGATTCTTTTTAGATTAAGACCCTGCGTAAACCTTTTTTACTGTCTCACCGTATTCTCAGCACCATTGAGAGGGATGCTGATGTCTTGGCATGTGGCCACGTCAGAATAATGCACGTACCTGGACACAAGGGGCTTCTTACATGCGGCACTATTTCGGCCCGGTTTATACCATAAAGACCAAATACCTTAGGGAGTGTTCGGCGTCGCGAGTTCGGCCTTATATGCATCAGCTCTGAATCATTGTCTTTGGTCAAATGTTGGGTTTGCCCGGCTCCTGTGTTTTGGTGCCTTACGTTCTGCTTTACCGGCTAAGGTAGCACCACGAGAACTACTGCGATTGTGCCCTGGTTCATCCGGACGAGCGCCTCAGTAGAGAAAGCCTAAAACTGACTGTCATGATATAGCGTGAAACTGGTCAACCACTCGATGACCTATCGGAATGTTAGAATTCCTCCGCCTTAATGAAGGGCCGTTTTCCGGCCAGGCATATACGCACCCCACGACCGGGAGAGTGCGGAGCCACCAGGGGCTATCTAGTAGCCCCACTGTCAAACTCCTATGGCTAAGTGAAATTGTTCAAGCATTATAGTCCGGTTGCCTCGCTCGCTGCGCTATCAACTCCTTATCAGGACCAAGATGTTGGGTTAAGTGTGAACACGCGTTTTTTGCGAGCACCTCCGCATTATATGCGTGGGGGTTGAAGTCGACGGCTGCAATCTGTCAGGTTATACACATACATACATAAACGGCCGCACAGGAGGCATCATACTACTTTCAGGCAAAAGTATAGACACAGCCTTATAAAAACTTCATAAAAGCATTATGTTTACAATAAGAATACATATCACTCAAACATAATATTTTTCGAGCACTGGGCCTCTATCAAACGAGCACCCTCGAGAACTTCCTCGAAATAGTGTTCGGCAGCCACACGGCCTATGGCCGAACCCTGCGCCGCAACAGTGGTAGCGTCCATCTCCGCCCAGTATGCTTTAACACGAGCAAGGGCCATCCGCGAGCCTTCTATGCACGCTGACCTCTTCATCGCATTAATGCGCGGCACCGCATCAAGGAGCTGCTGCACTAAGCTGAAATAGCTGTTCGGCTTAGGCCTAATTGATCCACAACAGACCTCATGGCGAGTCCGGACAACCTATTCAGTTTGGCCCATTCGGCTAGCTGGTCAGTCAATGAAAGCAGACACTCTGGAACGTGGAATTGCGTCCAGAACAGCTTGTCCACTTCACGATCTGTCTGACCTTGGAAGTACTTGGCCGCATCGGCAGCGCTCGCCGCCAAATCCATATACGCATCTGCCGAGCTCCACAGCTGATCCAGAGGGGCATACCGTGGATCTCCGAACTTCCTCCGTAACATGAAGGGTTTTCCAGCCGCAATATCCCCGACTTCCCGTGGCTCCTCCTTCTTCGCTCTCATAGCAGAACGGGCGTCTTTTTCTGCCGCCGCGGCCTTCTCAAGGCCCGTTGCCTTCGCTTGGTTCTCTTTCACAAGGACCCGGCAACGGTCGGCAGTGTCTTTCAATTCTACGTCCATCTTGGCCATCTTCTCTTGGCTCTCGCAATGTGCGGCCTTCTCAGCTTTCAACTCTTCGGCCGACTTCAAAGCAGCCGCATTACTACTCCTCGCTTGTTCCTTGGCTCGGGCAAGTTCCGCCCGCAAGGCTTCCAGGGTGGCAACCCCATGTGCAGTCACAACATATTAAAGATACTGGCATTATGCTTCTCTTACTATCTGGCATTCACCGGATAATTACACTTACCCTATGCCTCGTCAAGCCTCTTGTTAACAAGCTCGATGTCGGCGTCTGCCGCATCCAGTTGCCGTTTTAATTGGGCAAACTCCCTAGTCCAGCTAGCCACCGGAGCTCCCACCACCTGCACATAAAATCAGATTGGTTATTGCCTGGGAATTTGATCCTCTGTTCGCCACCGTTCTGACAACAACCAGAGTCTCAGGGGCTACTATAACATGTGCAGTACTATCACATACTATCTCACATACCTCAAAGCCTGTCAATAGACTCATAAAGGCTTCATGTAATCCGCTTTCAGTGGACGAGATTCTCTCCATCACCGTACCCATCATCATACGGTGCTCTTCTGAGATAGCCGCTCGCCCCACCAACTCCCTCAGAACGTCCGACCGCACACTAGGTGTCGGTGTCAAAACCGGCGGATCTCGGGTAGGGGGTCCCGAACTGTGCGTCTAGGCCGGATGGTAACAGGAGACTAGGGACACTTTGTTTTACCCAGGTTCGGGCCCTCTCGATGGAGGTGAAACCCTACTCCTGCTTGATTAATATTGAAGATATGGGTAGTACAAGAGTAGATCTACCACGAGATCTAGGAGGCTAAATTACCCTAGAAGCTAGCCTATGGTATGATTGTGTATGGAGTTGATCCTCTACGGGCTACAACCCTCCGGTTTATATAGACACCGGATAGGGTTAGGGTTACACAGAGTCGGTTACAATGGTAGGAGATCTTGAATATCGCATTGCCAAGCTTGCCTTCCACGCCAAGGAAAGTCC
Organism: Triticum urartu; assembly: GCF_003073215.2. Taxonomy (NCBI): domain Eukaryota; kingdom Viridiplantae; phylum Streptophyta; class Magnoliopsida; order Poales; family Poaceae; genus Triticum; species Triticum urartu. Next base: position 528,600,790 of record NC_053027.1, on the reverse strand, counting down.
CATCCGGACACGGGACGAAGTCTTCAATCTTATATCTTCATAGTCCAGGAGTCCGGCTGAAGGTATAGTCCGGTATCCGAACACCCCCTAATCTAGGACTCCCTCAGTAGCCCTTGAACCAGGCTTCAATGACGACGAGTCCGGCGCGCAAATTGTCTTAGGCATTGCAAGGCGGGTTCCTCCTCCAAGTCCTTCATAGAAGATTGTAATCACCAAGAGTAGTGTCCGGAACTATAAAATAAGTTTCCACATATTGCTATAGAGAGAATAATATTAACACAAATCAAATCTGCTGACGTATTCTGCAGTGCGCCATCACACTACAGCCAAGTCCTCTACTCGAATCGTTTTTACTTCCCCACCTCAGCAAGTTTTGCGAGGTGGTTTCCTTTCCACGTCTTGTCAAAGAAGAGATCATGTGCCCTTTTTACGGGATTCTCATTAATACGGATGTGGGTAACCCAACCGCGCCATTTATCACGGCGCTCGGGAGGCAAGCGAGTTTTATTAGGCAAGTGGGGACGCATAACCGCATCTGCCTATATAAGGGGATAAGGATCCACCCTATTTACCTACGCCTTCTTCCTCCCTTGCCTACCCATCTCTCGCGCACCCGAGCTCCAGCGCCCAAGCCCGCACTTCCCACCTCAACCTTCTCCAGCAATGTCCGGAGCGGGAGGCAAATGGATGGTCTCCACCGTTACGGAGGACAAAATCAAGAAGCTAAGGAAGGCCGGGTATCTGTCCAAGGACATCGCGCACCGGGTTCCCGAGAAGGGACAGCTTATCCCCACCCCAAGGCCCCATGAGAGGGTGGTATTTCTCCTCCACTTCCTCCGCGGACTGGGTTTTCCACTCCACCCATTTTTCCGGGGGCTCATGTTCTACTACGGCCTGGATTTCCACGATCTGGCTCCGAACTTCATCCTCAACATCTCGGCGTTTATCGTCGTGTGCGAGGCCTTTCTCCGCGTCCGCCCCCATTTCGGCCTCTGGCTCAAGACTTTCAACGTCAAGCCCAAGGTGGTGAGCGGCAGCCAGGCGGAGTGCGGAGGCGCCATGGCGGGCAAGATGGCCAACGCCCTATGGTTCGAGGGCTCTTTCGTGGAGACCCTAAAGGGATGGCAATCCGGGTGGTTTTATATCACCGAGCCACGCGATCCGGAATGGACCGCGGTCCCTGAGTTCCGATCCAGACCCCCCACGCGGCTTGTGTCCTGGAAAGAGACGGGCATGTCGTGGGGCGACGAGAAAGAGGTGACGGGATTGCAAACATGCATCCGGTCCCTGATGAACAAGCCAATCCGGCTTGTCAACATAATCCAGGTTATGCTCGTCCGCCAGATCCTCCCGTGCCAACACCGGGATTTCAATCTGTGGGAGTTCGACTCGGCGCAGCATCAAACCCTCAGCAGGCTCTTTGACACAACGTACGAAGATGCCTGGAAGATGCTATTCAAGGGCACCGAGGCTCCCGCATCCGCTTTCGAGGACCGCGGATACAGCTCACAGCATCACGCTAGCAAGGTATGCTATCTACACCTGTTACAGGATGTTCAAGCTTTTTTCATAGTTTAACTCTATGCGGGATCTAAACTCCCTTGCCTTTGACAGGCTTGGCGGGCAATGGCCGAACCGATTAACTGTCCAGCTCCGCTGCCCGAAGACCCAGCCCCAGCTCTACTGGTGAAGCTGCTGACTCCGGCGCCTTATGTGGTGCCGGAGAAGAAGGCTAAGAAGAAGAAGACCACGTGGACTCGAAAGACTAACTGTAATGTGGTGCTGTCGGACTCGTCATCCGGCGAGTCCGAGACGCCCTCCCCCCATGAAAACAAGGAGGAGGAAGAAGAAACCTCTCCCCCTCCAGCGAGGGGAGGAAAGAAGAGGGAGGCTGCCCCAACTGGGGAGGCCGAGGGGTCCAGGAAGAGGAAGACCCCTCCGCCGGACTATTCCCCCGACGCCGAAGAAGACGAAGAGGAGTGGCCGGACAGGGCCAAGCGTCCGGCGAAATTGTAAGTTCGGATATCAGAGTAACTCGTGATGTTCCTTTGTTGCACAGCTTTACCTAATGTCGATGATACTTATGCAGCCCGCCCCGGGCCGAACTCAACGAGTCGTCGAGCGGCTCCCTAGATTCATCGGACATGAACTCCGTTCCGCCCACTGTCTCTCCCTGCACTGCGGACGACGCCGAAGTGGCATCGCGATAAGCTCCGGGGCAGGAGGAGGTGGTCCTGGAGGAGCCGCAAGGCAACCTCTCGGACTCCAGGACTAAAGGGGACAAGACCCCCCAGGGCTCCAAGTCCGGCCTTAAGCCGGACACCGTGTCGGAATCTTCAATGATTCCGGACCGCGGTAGGCGAGCTCCTTCCCAGAGGAGCAAGTCTACTGAGCCGGCAACCTCCGTCCAACTAGAGGTGCCGGACAATCTGCTGGAGGTGCTTGGAGGCGCCTCCATCGACGAGGAGCACCATACTATTATGAGTACGGTGATCCAGAAGGTCCAGTCCGCCAAGAGCGGGTTGAGTGAAGCTTGCGCTAGCCTCCTAACAGGCTTCGAGGTAAGTAAAAATATGTAAAAATATTACCGCATAGACAGTAGCCCCTCATGCTCTATTTGGCGTTCGGAAAGAAAAGCCGAATAGAGGATCTATTAAATTTCGCAGGAGTCTAACAATAAAGAGTCAATATGTGTATGCAGGCTTCGCTGCTGTCCACCGCCGCACTGACTGTGGAGGTGGGTGTCCTGAAACAGGGACTCGAGCGGTCCGAGCAAGAGCTTGGCCTTGCCAAGCAGCAACTCGAGGAGAAAGAAGGTAAGAAATACCTTACAGAAATAAGTTCCTATAGAGAGGCGTGATTGCAAAAAATAACAGGATTGTACTGCTTATTGTAGGGGCCACGACTGAGGTGGCGACCCTCAAGCAGGCCCTGTCTGAGGCCGAAAAGAAAACGGCTGCGGAGCGCACCGAGCGAGAAAAACTTGGGGCTTAGGTCGGCGAGGTGCAGCAAGAGCTTCAGGCTCTCATGAGAAAACATGAGAGTTTGGAGCTTGAGTCAGAGACCCGAGCGTCCGAGCTCGCGGCGGCCCTTGAGACTGCCAAGTCTGCCAAGGACGAAGCCCAAAAGGCCCTCCGAGAGTTGGAGGATATGAAGAAGATAGCAGCGGGTAAGGCATTCTTTATGCAAAGCAGAAATATAAAAGTAAACTACTTATTACTTACCCGAATCCGGAGTTCTCCAGGGGCATTCGCAGATCTTCCCCGTAGCGTATCCGATGCCGCCGCATTCTACCGAGCTGAAGAGGGCAGCTCGACGGAGAAGGTGTTCTGGTCTCAGTATGCTGAGGCCGGACACCCTATGCCCTTGAGCGACCAGCTGAAACAGTTAGTCGAACTCCACAAGGCGGCCGAACAGGCCATGAAGGGCTTCGTAGTTCGGCTGTGGCCCGGAGAGGCCCTGCCTGGGAGCTACTTTGGGCTGGTGCGGCGGCTGGTGGAGGCCTGTCCAAGGCTCGAGGTCCTCAAGCGCTTCGTCTGCATCGAAGGTGCCCGTAGGGCCCTTGCCCGTGTAAAGGTGCACTGGGGTAAGCTAGACGGTGAGACGCTTGTGAAGGACGGGCCGCCGCCGGGGAAGGAGCATCGCAAGCCCGAGAACTATTACAAGGATGCTCTTGCGGGTGCTTGCCTTGTGACAGATGAATGTACCAAGGATGTAATTTTTGAATAAACTCGCTCGTTTTTATCCTGTGAGCGGAAAACTTGTTCATAGGCGCTTAAGCAATGCTTGTTGAATTTAAAATATTATTTTCTGTGCGGCCGTTTATCAAAAAATTGAGAGATGGCCAGTCGTCGGCTTCTGCCCCCATGCCACTAGTGCTGGGGTGTTCGGGGATAAACCTGAGCACTATTTTTCCCATAGTTGGGTCCTTCGAGGGAGGCGCTCAGCACGGCGAACCAGACAATCGGACTATAATGCTTGAACACTCTCACTTAGCCATAGAACTTTATAATTTTAAATTTCGGCGAAGCCCCTAGTTCGGAAGACCGAGTTTGGGGCGCTATCCACGCCTTGGCTGGGGTTATCCAGCTCCTCGCTCGAAGCGGCATAGGCCTTTAGGGACCCGAAAAACCTCTCGAACAGCGACCGGTCTCTCGCCTCATTATGACAGTCAGTTTTAGCTTTCTCCACTGAGGTGCTTAGCCCAGCTGAACTGGGGCACAATCGCAGTGGTTCTCCTAGTGCTACCTTAGCCGATATAGCGGAACGTAAGGCACCAAAACATAGGAGTCAGGCAAACCCAACTATTGACCCAAATCATGATTCGGAGCCGATGCATATAGTGCTATAACTTCGGGGTGCCGCACTTGTGAAAGTGTACGGACTTCTCACACCATATTAGAGGGTACTAAAGCCCCTGGCATACTTGTCGTACCATAGTGTACGGGTGCAACATGTCATTAATGAACATATATAAAATAGAGTAATGCAAAAAATAGATGAGAAGCTAAGCATTGTTTATAGAGAGGCTATTTATCAAAGTCGAACGATACAAATAGTGCGATAAGCAAAAGATATTGGACTATTCAGTAAGTCCTGACCAGGGGCAGGCCGCAGAATTGTATTTAAAACAGGTATACCGCTCGTAACAGAGACCACCTGGGAGTTCCATAATGCGGCATGGCTTGTCTGCCTCCCTGGATCTTGCATCGTTTGTGCGGCAGTCGAGTTGCCGAACAGGTCGTCCGAAGTATGGAGTCCTGAAAGTAAGAAAATTTTAAAAAAAGGATCCGGCAGCCCCTAGTACGTTTTAAGCCGTATGTTGGGCGTGTCGTTTGTTGTGCCCCTTCCCCTGTGCCCATGGTATTTCAAGGGCGTAGTTGTGTATGCAAGGTACTGGTTTCGCATGGTCGCGAAAGCTGGGGTTGGGGCCGCGTTGCTACGCTTGCTCAGAGTGTGCCAGGCGGTCCTGTTGTAGGTTACTCCGGGCGCGCTTGGCGGTGTCTGGCTTTTTAATGGCCAGACTGGGGAATTGCCTAAGAAGGCTACATTGTATCTCCGCTGCGAGAGCTGCCGTATGCTCCTCCGTACGGAGGGAGCGTTCGGTGTTTCCGTTGACCGTGATTACTCCTCGAGGGCCTGGCATCTTGAGTTTGACATATGCGTAATGCGGCACCGCATTGAATTTTGCGAATGCGGTTCGTCCGAGCAGGGCGTGATAGCAACTGCGAAACGGGACTATATCGAAGATTAACTCTTCGCTTCGGAAATTATCCGGGGATCTGAAGACCACGTCAAGTGTTACTGAGCCTGTACAGTTGGCTTCTACACCTGGTATAACGCCTTTAAAGGTCATTCTTGTGGGTTTGATCCTTGAGGGATCTATGCCCATTTTCCGCACTGTGTCCTGATAAAGCAGGTTCAGGCTACTGCCGCCGTCCATGAGGACTCTTGTGAGGTGAAATCCATTGATGATTGGGTCGAGAACCAATGCGGCGAAGCCGCCATGGCGGATGCTAGTGGGATGGTCCCTTCGATCAAAGGTGATCGGGCAGGAGGACCATGGGTTGAACTTTGGGGCGACTGGCTCCATCGCGTATACGTCCCGCAGCGCACGCTTCCGCTCCTGCATGGGAATGTGGGTTGCATATATCATGTTCGCCGTCTGCACTTGTGGGGGAAAGCCCTTCTGTCCATTGTTGTTCGGCAGCTTGGGCTCTTCGTCGTCGCTGTGCAGCCCCTTGTCTCTGTTTTCGGCTCTTAACTTGCCTGCCTGCTTGAACACCCAACAATCCCTGTTAGTGTAATTGGCTGGCTTTTCGGGGGTGCCATGTATCTGGCACAAGCGATCGAGTATTCGGTCCAAACTGGACGGGCCCTGAGTATTCTTTTTGAATGGCTTTTTCCGCTGACCGGATTTATAGCCTCTGAATCCGGCATTGACTGCCGTCTCTTCATTGCTATCGCTGTTAACGCGGCGTTTTTGCTTATTCCGACATGTCCTGCCACTTTTGTCCTTGGTATTCGAATTACTAGGGTTCTTTGATAAGTTGTTACTGCGAGCCAGCCAGCTGTCTTCTCCCGCGCAAAAGCGGGTCATGAGTGCCGTGAGTGCTGCCATGGATTTCGGCTTTTCCTGTCCCAGGTGCCGGGCAAGCCACTCGTTGCGGATGTTATGCTTGAAGGCTGCTAGGGCCTCTGCGTCCGGACAGTCGACTATCTAGTTTTTCTTTGTTAGGAACCGTGTCTAGAATTGTGTGGCTGATTCTTCTGGCTGCTGAATTATGTGGCTTAAGTCATCGGCATCCGGCGGCCGTACGTATGTGCCCTGGAAGTTATCGAGGAATGCGGCTTCCAGGTCCTCCCAAGAACCGATTGAGTCTGCTGGCAAGCTGTTAAGCCAATGCCGGGCCGGTCCTTTAAGTTTGAGCGGGAGGTACTTGATGGCGTGTAGATCATCGCCGCGTGCCATGTGGATGTGAAGGAGATAGTCCTCGATCCATACCGTCGGGTCTGTGGTGCCATCGTATGATTCGATGTTTACGGGTTTGAAGCCCTCTGGGATTTTATGATCCATTACTTCATTCGTGAAGCATAGCGGGTGTGAGGCGCCTCTGTACTGGGCTATATCACGACGCAGCTCGGAAGAGCTATGTCTGTTGTGTTTGGCCTAGCCGGATTTGTTGTATCCGGAGTGAAGATCATTGTCACATGCCGTAGGGCGCCTGCGCGATCCGTAGATCGATCTTGTTTGTCTTGCTTTATCCTCCAGTATGTCTCGCAAGTCGGGCGCATTTTCCCGTGCCTTAGTTGTGCGGCGTTGGGGCATGGCTTGGGTGGAGGGCTGAGCGGCCTCTCTGTCATGGCCACGGGGTGGCCGGTCTGCCATGTCATGCGCTGGTGATGTAGGTGCTTCCTCCTCTGATCGGGGTAGCAGCCTGTGCTTTGGGTAACTCTTGGAGGGGCGTTCGAGTTCATACTCTTCAGCCGCAAGGACTTCGGTCCATCTGTCAGCTAGCAAATCTTGGGCAGCTCTAAGCTGTTGCTGCTTTTTCTTGAGGCTGCTTGCCGTGGCTAAAAGCCTGCATTTAAAACGCTCTTGTTCAGCGGGGTCTGATGGTATGACGAAATCGTCGTCATCGAGGCTTGCCTCGTCTTCGGAGGGAGGCGTATAGTTATAATCCTCGACCACTTGGTCTGCCGCTCTCTCGTGAGGGCTGGCTTCTCCATATTCCTGTGCCGAATCTTGCTGAGGTGGGTGTTCTTCGGCACTGTCCGGGGTAGTATTATCTCCCGTGCCGGAATCACCATTTAGGCTTTGGCGGGATTTAGAGCGGCACCGCTGACGCTGGCGCTTTGGCTGTTTCTTGGGGGCGTTATCCCCCATTGTTCCATCGCCATCTCCATCTTTTGGAGTATCCACCATGTATATGTCATATGACGAGGTGGCTTTCCAGCGCCCTACAGGTGCTGGTTCCTGTTCGTCTCCTATATCGTCGTCCATGCCGTCGATGTCTTCGGAGCCGAAGTCAAGTATGTCGGTTAAGTCGTCGACAGTGGCTACAAAGTGGGTGGTGGGTGGGTTTTGAATTTCCTCACCGTCCGTATTCCACCCTTGCTGACCGTAGTCCGGCCAGGGCTCTCCTGATAAAGAGAGAGAGTTAAGAGAATTCAGGATGTCGCCAAAAGGCGAATGCTGAAAGATGTCCGCTGCGGTGAACTCCATTACCGGCGCCCACTCGGATTCGATTGGCAGGGGCGCGGGGGGATCGGAGTTCGGAGAGGAATCCGGCTCCTCGGAGTCACGGGCCATGCGGAGTGCGGGGCTGGAGTTCGTCTTGATCGCCTCTGAGGTCGCAGCCCCTGAGGCAGCGTCGAACCGCTGATCCTCGATCGGTGCAGTAGGTTCCGAATCAATGGTCGAAACCGATGCGTGTGTGGCCTCCAAGGCGCTGTTCGGCAGCAGAGCTATATCATGCCCATCGAGATAGTGCGACACACTAGGCTATGGCTCGAGTCCGTCGAAGATCAAGTCTCCGCGGATGTCAGCCGTGTAGTTTAGGCTTCCAAACCTGACCTGATGGCCAGGGGCGTGGCTTCCGATCTGCTCAAGGTGGCCGAGCGAATTGGCCCGCAGTGCGAAGCCGCCGAAGACGAAGATTTGTCCGGGGAGGAAAGTCTCACCCCGGACCGCATCGTTGTTGAAGATAGAAGGAGCCATCGGGCCTAAAGGCGACGACACAGAGGAACTCTCAATGAAAGCACCAATGTCGGTGTCAAAACCGGCGGATCTCGGGTAGGGGGTCCCGAACTGTGCGTCTAGGACGGATGGTAACAGGAGACTGGGGACACTTTGTTTTACCCAGGTTCGGGCCCTCTCGATGGAGGTGAAACCCTACTCCTGCTTGATTAATATTGAAGATATGGGTAGTACAAGAGTAGATCTACCACGAGATCAAGGAGGCTAAACCCTAGAAGCTAGCCTATGGTATGATTGTGTATGGAGTTGATCCTCTACGGGCTACAACCCTCCAGTTTATATAGACACCGGATAGGGTTAGGGTTACACAGAGTCGGTTACAATGGTAGGAGATCTTGAATATCGCATTGCCAAGCTTGCCTTCCACGCCAAGGAAAGTCCCATCCGGACACGAGACGAAGTCTTCAATCTTATATCTTCATAGTCCAGGAGTCCAGCTGAAGGTATAGTCCGGCTATCCGAACACCCCCTAATCCAGGACTCCCTCACCAGGCGATACCAGACTCTTTCATGTGCTCTCTTCGTGAGCCGGACACTCGGGACTTCTCGGGTCTACGGAACTATCTTCTGGCCTCGCCGGATCCGGAGAGGCCCTCCGCGGCGACACTTCGGGGTCGCCCGCTTCTGGAGCGGAGGAGTCCGGGGGAGGCGTTTCGCTCTCCATCATCTCTAGAAGAAGAACCCCCGAAGACGAACTCATTTGAGAGGGGCTGAGGCCCGAACTGCAAGATATATGCGGTGGTTGTTTTCTCACGGGAAAAAGATAGCATACTCTTATTATTAAAATATTTTGGACCACTTACGATTCGTTGGAGGGCAGATCCCCTCGCGGACTTTGTGCGGCAAAAGCACCCCCCGAGGCAGGACCCTCTGTGGGAGACTTCTTCTCCCGTTTGGAGGCTTCGGCTTCCGGATCCTCAGAAGCAGTCCTTTTCCTCCCCCGGTCGTCCTCCTTCGTGGAAACGCTCGTTCCCTCGGTCGGAGCGGGTAGCGATGGGGGCCCGCTGTGATGCCCCGAGACCGACACGCCAGGTGTCTTCCAGTTATTCGCTGTTGTTGCCATGTCATTCGCTTGCGTGTTGCATCTTGTCATGTCATCATGTGCATTACATCATCATGTTGTCAAAACTTGCATCCGTCCGGGTCTCCCCGTTCCTTTCGTTGTCCGTTCTGAGCCTAGACACACTTGCACGCGCCCACGGCACGTCCGAAATATTATTTTATAAGTGGCCGAAAAAGGTTCTCGGATTTGGTTGAAAGTTGGCGTGTGGTATTATTATAGTGTAGGTAGGCCGCCTGCCAAGTTTCATCGCATTCGGAGATCATTTGACGCCCAAACGATTAACTATAGCGATAATATAGTCGGTCAAACGTCGGACGTTTTCGGTGTCCGGAAACAGCCGTCGGGCTGCATTCCTCCTCTTTCCTCGCAGACCACCTCCTCTGTACACAGCCCACTATCCCCACCGGCAGCCCACCTACCCCTTCTCCGCTCCGGACTGTCAGATGGCGATCAAACGGTCCGAAAATGGCTTTAATCCCCCTCTCCTAACACTCCTGTCTATATATGGACGCCCTAGCCATCCAAATCGGGCAACCCTAGCCCCTATCTTCCCCGGCCTATCTCCAGGCACCACCCGCGCCTTTCTTTTCCATGCCGGCAACCACATCCGCCGGCACTTGGCGCGCAGAAGCCGGCAGCGCCGCCACCTGAGCCGCCGCTTCCTCCAACCGCGACGTGCCACGTCGCCAGCCCCAGCACCCCACGCCGTGGCCCGCCTAGGCCCAGGTCTGACCGGCTCAGGGTCGAACTGGGCCTTAAGGCGCGCCCCACCCCCGAGGCTCCCCGCCTCCACTTCGCCGCCCACTCCACGCCTCCCCGCCGGACTCCTTCGGCGCATTAGATCCAGCGCGCCGGCCTCGCATCGCCGGCCACCGGAGTGCCCTCGCCGGCGAACCCCAGGCCAGTGCCCCGTCGCCGTCTCCTTCTCCTCTCCTTTTTCCCTCCTCTCACTCCCCCGAGCTCATCTCTCTCTGCCTCCCATTCTGCAGTTCGTCAGGGGACCGCCGGAGTTCGCCGCTGCCACCCCAAGTCGCCGTCACCCCTCCTCCGGCTAGATCCGGACCCCTCTGCACCGGATCCATCCATCCCTGCACGGATCCGCCGCTCCACGTTCTTCTCCGCGCCTCCTCGCCGGCAAGTTCGCCGGAGTGCCTGCGACCATGGCCTCTGCGTCGATCGCACGTACCTGGGCCGCCTCCCCTTCAACTGTTGACTGCGGCCCAACCCACACCTTCCCACCGCACTGGGCCAGGCCCAATGTGAGGCCACTCCCGAGCGCCTTTTTTTCCTTCTGGTGGGCTAGCAGTTTCGGCCCGTGTGCTATGTTTTTTCCTGAGGAATGAATTTGTCCATTTATCCCAAATTGCCTGTTTTGCAGAAAAGCCCTCATACATCATGCATATCATATCTCACAAGCCGTGCATCCGAATTAAACAAACTTAACATGAAAGTTGCTTAGAATTGTGTGTAGTTTCATATTATGTCATTTTCATCTATGTTTAAAATGTTTAAAAAGTTGTTTGTTTAAATTTGCTTAAATAACTTGCTAAGATGATTTAATTCATAACTAAATAACCGTAACTCGGAATTTAATAAACTTTATATGTAAATGGGGTAGAAAAATGCCTAGTTTAACATGGTTACCTTACTTTGCATGTTTAACAACTCTAAAATATGGTTTAGGGCAGAACAGTACCAAACCTAATACATGCATATGGGGATTTACCGGAATTGTTGTTCGTTGCTTCCGGCCTCATTTAAACTTGACTAGATAGGTAGTTTCACTTTGCTTCACCCCCTTGCCATGTTAATCAACATTTAATATTGTTGGGTACATAAACGAGATCGAACTAAATAACTTGAATGTGGTGTTTGTCATTATGCATCCCGATGCATATTGAGCTCCACTTAATTTGTAGGATTGCTTCTGCACTTTGCCATGCCATGCTTCATTAAACCGGACATGCATCATACTCGATTGTGCATCATGCCATGATTATGTGATGGTTGTTTACTTTGCTGTTTGTTTCTTTCCGGGTTACTTCGGTTTCGTTCCAGAGTTGTGAGGATCCGTTCATCTACGTCCGTTTGTCTTCTTCATGGACTCGTTCTTCTTCCTTGCGGGATCTCAGGCAAGATGACCATACCCTCGAAATCACTTCTATCTTTGCTTGCTAGTTGCTCGCTCTTTTGCTATGCCTATGATGCGATACCTACCACTTGCTTATCATGCCCCCCATATTGTTGAACGAAGCCTCTAACCCACCTTGTCCTAGCAAACCGTTGTTTGGCTATGTTACCGCTTTGCTCAGCCCCTCTTATAGCGTTGTTAGTTGCAGGTGAAGATTGAAGTTTGTTCCTTGTTGGAACATGTTTAGTTGTTGGGATATCACAATATCTCTTATTTAATTAATGCATCTATATACTTGGTAAAGGGTGGAAGGCCCGGCCTTATGCCTGGTGTTTTGTTCCACTCTTGCCGCCCTAGTTTCCGTCATATCAGTGTTATGTTCCGGATTTTGCGTTCCTTACGCGGTTGGGTTATAATGGGAACCCCTTGACAGTTCGCTTTGAATAAAACTCCTCCAGCAATGCCCAACATTGGTTTTACCATTCGCCACCTGGCCTCTTTTTCCCTTGGGAGTCGTGCTCCCGAGGGTCATCATTATTTTAACCCCCCCGGGCCAGTGCTTCTCTGAGTGTTGGTCCGACCGAGTAGAGTGCGGGGCCACCTCGGGGCAACTTGAGGGTTGGTTTTACTCGTGGGATGTCTCATCTGAGTGTGCCCTGAGAACAAGATATGTGCAGCAACTATCGGGATTTGTCGGCACATTCGGGCGGTGTTGCTGGACTTGTTTTACCATTGTCGAGGATGTCTTGTAACCTGGATCCCGAGCCTGATCGGATTGTCTTGGGAGAAGGAATATCCTTTGTTGACCATGAGATCTTGTGATGGGCTAAGTTGGGACACCCCTGCAGGGTTATGAACTTTCGAAAGCCGTGCCCGCGGTTATGGGCAGATGGGAATTTGTTAATGTTCGGTTGTAGAAAACCTGAAGTTGACCTTAATTAAAATACACCAACCGCGTGTGTAACCGTGATGGTCTCTTTCCGGCGGAGTCCGGGAAGTGAACACGGTGTTGGAGTTATGCTTGACATAGGTTGTTCTAGGATCACTTCTTGATCATAGTTTCTCGATCGTGCCTTGCCTTCTCTTCTCGCTCTCATTTGCGTATGTTAGCCACCATATATGCTAGTCGCTTGCTGCAGCTCCACCTCATACCTTTACCTTACCCATAAGCTTAAATAGTCTTGATCGCGAGGGTGCGAGATTGCTGAGTCCCCGTGACTCACAGATACTTCCAAAACCAGCTTGCAGGTGCCAATGAGTCCGTGCAGATGACGCAACCAAACTCAAGGAGGAGCTCGATGAAGATCTTGTCCTTTGTGTTGTTTCGTTCTAGTTGATCAGTAGTGGAGCCCAGTTGGGGTCGATCGGGGACCTTGTCGCATTTGGGGTTCTTCTTTTATTTTAGTTCCGTAGTCGGACCTTGATTGTATTTGGAAGATGTAATGCTTTATTCATGTAATTGTGTGAAGTGGCGATTGTAAGCCAACTATGTATCTTTTCCCCTATTGTATTACATGGGTTGTTTGCGAATATTACCTCACTTGCGACATTGCTTTCAATGCGGTTATGCCTCTAAGTTGTGCTTCGAAACGTGGGAGATATAGCCGCATCGAGGGCGTAACACCCCCGTTCGCCCGTATTATCCTCCTCGGTATCTTCCTTCAAGGGTTCCGGGCAAGGTGCGACCTCGAGCATCTTCTCCAATACCGGATTTTCCAAACCCTTGGGGAGGGGAGCCAAACACCGAATCATCTTCGCCTTCGTTAGCCAGTCCTGGTCAAAAGGCGAAATCTCAAAAATAACCTCGAATAAAAGACAGTGTGTTCGGCTAGAGGATTTCCTACTTGTTCGGCAACGCGATTACTGCTCAGGCCCACGTCCTCGGTGATATCCGGACACTCCACTTGAGGTCCGAAGAATGACTTGTACATCTCCTCGTGCATCAGGCTGAGGAAACTTTGAATGGCATCTGGTCCCTCTGGGTTGAACTCCCAGAAGCGCAGGGGCCGACGTTTGCAAGGCTGGACTTGGCGAACCAGCATAACTTGTATTGCCACAACCAAATTGAAATCTCCCTCGAAGAGATCTCGGATGCGGCTTTGCAGTATAGGAACGTCCTTGGCTGGACCCCAGCTCAGACCCCTGCTAATCCATGACATCAGTTGTGGTGGAGGGCCCGAGCAGAAAGTGGGGGCAACCGCCCACTTGGTACTTCTAGGTGCAGTGATGTAAAACCACTCCCGTTGCCATAATTCGGGCACCTCTGGAAAGGAACCTCTCGGCCATGGAGCTCCTGCCATCTTGCCTATTGATGCACCTCCTCACGCTGCTTGTTGCCCCTCGATCATCTTCGGCCTTACTTCAAAAGTCTTGAGCCACAGGCCAAAGTGAGGGGTAACGAGGAGAAAGGCCTCACACACGACAATATATGTCGTGATGTGGAGAAAAGAGTCCAGGGCTAGATCGTGGAGATCTAACCCGTAATAGAACATCAAGCCCCTGACGAAAGGATCCAGAGTGAGGCCTAGACCTCGGAGGAAGTGGGAGGCGAACACAACATTCTCATTGGGTTCGGGAGTAGGGACGACCCGCCCTTTAGCAGGCAGCCGATGCGAAACCTCAGCGGTCAGATATCTGGCCTCCCTCAACTTCTTAATGTCCTCTTCCGTAACGGAAGAGGGCGTCCATCGGCCTTGAAGGCTAGATCCGGACATGGTTGAAGGTCCGGAGCACCCAACCTGAGCTTTGGGTGTTAGAACTCGAGGCGGGGGAATGGTTTGGTTGAACAAGGGAGGGAAAAAGCGAAAACCTTATCCCCTTATAAAGAGGGTGAATATCAAGCATCCTCTCCGTAGCCGTTTAGGACTTACCTATAATCTAGGAGTCGTAGACACGGTTGGGTTACCCATGAACCGCATTAATGAGATTCCCGTAATTAGGGGAACACAATCTCCACTTCGGCAAGACGTGTCAAGAAACCGCCTCGCATTATGTGGAGCGGGTTAATAGAAACGGTTTGAATAATCACCGGGCCATGACATGACATCATACTGTCAAAATAAACCAGCAAATTAGATCGGAGGAAAAATTATTCTCTCTGCGGTGGAATGTGGAACTTATTTTGCAGGGTCGGACACTATCCTCATATTCAACTTCTTCTGTAATGTATTCGGAGAAGGAACCCGCCTTGCAATGCCGAAGACAACTGCGCGCCGGACTCGTCATCATTGAAGCCTGGTTCAGGGGCTACTGAGGGAGTCCTGGATTAGGGGGTCTCCGGACAGCCAGACTATCTCCATTGGCCGGACAGTTAGACTATGAAGATACAAGATTGAAGAATTCGTCTCGTGTTCGTATGGAACTCTACTTGGCGTGGAAGGCAAGCTAGGCAATACGTATATGGATATCTCCTCCTTTGTAACCGACCTTGTGTAACCCTAACCCTCTTCGGTGTTTATATAAACCGGAGGGCTTTAGTCCGTAGGACAACAATCACAGCATACAATCATACCATAGGCTTGCTTCTAGGGTTTAGCATCTCTGATCTCATGGTAGATCTACTCTTGTAACACCCATATCTTCAATATTAATCAAGCAGGACGTAGGGTTTTACCTCCATCAAGAGGGCCCGAACCTGGGTAAACTTCGTGTCCCTTACCTCCTATTACTATCCGGCCTAGACGCAAAGTTCAGGACCCCCTACCCAAAATCCGCCGGTTTTGACACCGACACCCCCATTCCCAGAACGCCGACAGTAGCCCCCGGTCCCATGGCGCGCGCGGGCTTGGCTAAGCAGAGAAGCGAAGGGGCAAGCATGCGGCCTTGGGTGCCGTGTGGCGATTGATTGGATGTGGGCGTTTGCACTTCCCACGACGCCTCGGCAACTGCACAACTTGACAAGAGGGGGTGCCCTGGCCAAGCTTACTTGCCCCGCTCTCGTCCGTCTTTCCCTAGATCCCCTTTCTCATTCTCCTTCTTCTTGCTCCCGAAATCCTCCAGATCCGTCTTAATCCTTCGCAACCGGCACGCCATGGCACCTCGTAAGTCCCCGGCTGATGCTTGGTACTCGCCGGCCCTGGATTCCCCGAATTTGTCGGAGAAGAACCTCGCCCTCGCGCGCCTGATGATGATGGCGCAGGGCAGCGAGGGGGCGACCGTGCTCAAGGTCGGCTCCGACCAGCCTGAGGGCAAGGGGAGCACCTTCTACCCGTTCTTCGTGAGCGCCATTGTCGCCGGTCTGGTGCCTCCTTTCTCTGTGTTCTTCGATGCCATCCTCTGCCAATACAACTTGAAGGCTCTGCATCTCCACCCCAATTCTGTCCTTCTCCTGGCGATTTTCGCCTACTATTGCGAGGCTCATGTTTGTGTGAAGCTCTCAGTGGCCTTGTTGCGCCCCTTTTTCTCCCTCCGGGTTTCTGGCGCTCAGGTCTCTGCATGCGCTTTCATTGCATATTCCAGCTCCAACACCATCTCGAATCCTGGGAAGAGGATTGAAGGCTACCGGAGCAAGTGGGTCATGATGGATGTCCGGCGCCTACACCCTCATCTGGTATTGCCCACAGGGCAACCTAAGTCCGTTGACACATGGTCCCGCGCGGAGCTCGTCGACCCTCGCGTGAAGGCAGTGTTGAGGAGGATGAACGCGGACCTGAGGCCAAGCAACTCGGAGGCGGCGAAGCTGACCGGGGCCACGCTCCTCAGGGAGTTCTTAGAGCATCGGGTGGCTCCGCTCCAGGAGCACCCGCTCCCACTGTGGAGGCTTGGAGGAGCAGACGCCGCCCTGCGCCTGAGCTTCAGGCCCTGACCGACGAGGATCTGGCTGCGGCCCTCCATTCCTTGGTTGGGGGAGACGTGGCGAGCCCGGTGGGCGCCCCCGTCCTCCTGTTCCTTCGTGACGACTAGGAGCAGGTGGTGAACGCCATGCCCACCTTCAACGGTGAGGGGCTTGTGCTCGCAGCAGCTCCCGAAGATCTGGCGGTCTTGGCAACGGTGAACTTGTCCTCCGGCAATTCCAGCGGCGGAGAGGAGGAAGAAGAGGCGGAGGAGGAAGCGCCCGACTCAGTGGAGACTGGCGAGGATTGGGGGGAGTCCTTCCCTCGGCGCAGGTCCCAGGCCCTCCGCTCCATGTCGGACGACGACGAGGCCGGCGCCGGGCAAGGAAAGGAGGGCTCTTCCTCGGTCACGAGGAAGGGCAGGACGAGCTTGGTTCCCCTAGGGTCTGCTCTGGTCCCTGGGGGGCCCAAGGCCAGCTACATCCCTCCTGACGCGCCTTCTACTTCCGGGCCCCCCAAGGCTGAACCCCGCTGCAGGCTCTCGGGCTTCAAGTTTGGCCGGAGGTTGCTTGAGTCCACAGACGACGTCCAGTAAGTGCTTGATTTGTGCTCTGCTTGGTTTCTACCGCTGGGGCTTGATGTTTGCGCTCTTTTACCAGGCCGGCACTTGCGGCCAAGAGGTTGAAGGAGGCTTTTGCGGCGCTGCTTGGGGCGAATCCATCTGCCGGGGCGACGCCTTCGGCTGTTGGGGGAGAGGGCAGCGAGGCCCGCGCCTCTCCGACCCAACCGCCCTCGCGAGGCCAACTGGGCACCCCAGCGAGGAGTTAGCCCCCGTGGCCCCGCTGGACCTGGAGTTGACTGTGCCCGACGCTGCGGCCTGTGCGGCCAAGGCTCAGGAGGTCCCTTCCTGCCAAGCCGTGGTCACGCTGCCATCTTCTCCGCCTGCTCCACAGGTTCTTGTCTCTTCTGCTCCCTCCGCGGCTGTTGTGGACCAGGTTGCCAATGAGCTGAGCCAATTGCGGGAGGATCTCCTGAGTGCGGACCCTTGTCTGGTGGCCGGGCGCCTGGAGTTAGCCTCTGGCTGGGCTAGTTCTGCTGCCTCCGTCCGAGCGGTGTTGAGCCAGGCCGTGTCGTCCTCCGACGAGGAGAGGCGGGCTGCCGACCAAGCCAAGGCCGCTCGCGATGCAGCCCTGGGCGACGTTGCAACTGCCCAGGGCCGCTGCAAGGCGCTTGAGGCCAAGCTGCGAGGCCTGTGCGACGAGCTCGCCAAGGAGGAGCGCAGCCGCCAGGAGAAGGAGAAAGAGATGAAGGCTAGGGAGGCCGCCGCCAAGGACCGGGACGCCAAGCTTGATGACCGCCACCGCCGACTGGAGACGCTGGAGTGGTCGCTGAAGGCAGAGAGGACCGAGATGGACGCCAAGGCGAAGGTCCTGACGGAGGAACGGGTGGCCTTCGCGGAGCTGGAGAAGAAGGCTCGAGGCATACTGAGGATGCTGTATGAGAGCGGCCTGGAGGAGCCATTGGCTGGTGCGGAGGACGACCCCGCCAAGCTGCTCCCCTTCCTGGTTGATGCGCTTGAGGACGTCGCAGACGGCCTTGGCCCCACGGTCGAGGCCGAGGAGCGTGCCCTGTCTTCTGTGGCGCTGACACATGTCCTCAGCCATGTCTACCTGCGCGACCCCAACGTCAACTTCGACAGCCTGCTGGAGCCCGTGAGCGGCGACCATGCCGCTGCCGCCGCTGAGGCTGTGAGGGGCCGAGCCGAGGTTTTGCTGGGGAAGTTCTGCTCCCCCAGTGTCCTGCCCGGGCGCGGTGCCGCCGGCCTTGCGACCTCGAGAGGGGAAGCCGTCCAGCGTGACTCCACCACTGGTGACGGCATTACTGGGGAGTGATCCCTTCGCGACTTCCATCCTGTTTTATTCCTGCACAGGCACCATGCCTCACGGAGGCGTTAAAACTTGTGTTTGGCATTGTGGAACAATCTTATGGCTTGTAATATTTGCTTTGTATTTCCCGGAATTTGCATTTTCCTCTCCTACTTGCTTATGCTCTACGTCGTCAGGGCCCGGCCCCACGCGTACCTCACCCAGCGTTAGCCCCGTCCGGAAACCAAGGATGGGACTAAGGAGTGAGGGGCTACGTGGCAAGTTAGGCTGCTGAGTCGCGATGCTCAGGAGTCCCCCTTGACGTGCGAGCAACAAGTAGGGAAGGGGGGAGCGAGGAGTGGATTGATCGTTCTACGTCAGCAGGGCCCGGAGCCGCGCGTACCTAACCCAGCGTTAGCCCCGACCGGAAACCAAGGACGGGACTAAGGAGTGAGGGGCTACGTGGCAAGTTAGGCTCCTGAGTCGCGATGCTCAGGAGTCCCCCTAGATGCTTAAAAGGGTTTCGTACCTTGGCTCCTCTCAGGGAGTGGCGCGCGACGACCAGGTCCAAGGGACCTGGCTGGGTGGCGTGCGCTCGGTTGAGGCCCGGGCGTAGCCCCCGTGTCCAGTCCCCTCGCGCGGCACTCCCGAGGGGAGGCGTTGCGATGGTGCCAGACACTGAGCTCTGGGCTCCCTGAGGTTGGTACGGCCGTGGGCCGCCCTCAGTTGTTTATCACCAGCGCGGAGCATAGCGCTTCCGTATGTGTACGGGCATAGCCGCTCCTCGGCAGTGTCGTCAGCCAGCGCGGAGCATGGTGCTTCCACTAGTGCGTGGGAGGGGGATCCCCTCCGGGAAGAGCCCCCGGGGCGTGTACAGCCCCGCCCTGACACGTGGCCGGCACGGTAGGGCTAGGAGAAGTGTATCTGGGCACCCGTGAGTCAGTGCGGGACTCATGAGGCCCTACCTCGAGGCGGGTTGCGCCTGGCTCTGGGCCTTTATCAATTGGTGTGTTCCTGCAGGGTTGTTAGAATGCAAATGCTCTACGTCCTCAGGTCCCGGCCCCCGAGCGAACTCAGCCGCTGCTGGTATGACAGGTCGCCATGCCGTGGGTCAAGGCCAGGGGGTGAGGGCTGGAGGGCCAGTAAGAGCCCATGAGTCGCGATGCTCAGGTGCCCCCCCTTTTAACATGCAAGCGCTTTGCATGACGACAAGCAGTAGGTGATAATTATGGGAATCAGATTAAGCACGAAAGAACAACTTCATCCTAGGGTAAATGCTGGAAAAGCAACTGTCGCTGGTCGGGCCCGAGCCGTGTGGGGATGATGCAGCCCGAGGGGCGCCCCCAAGAAGGTAAATAAAGAGCACAAACAAAATGGATACATGCCGCGGGGACGGACCCACGCGGCCTGGGAATGGTGCAGCCCTATGGGCGCTCCCAGCTGAAAGTAGAACTCTGAAAGAGGTCACCTGGTGCTGTTGAAGATGAAGTGATGCTGAGGAAGTGAGCGATGCGTGGTGAAGACGTCGGCCCTCATGAGCCCCCAGGCCCATGGGCCTCGGGAGGCTCCGGCGGCACTTGCAGGTCTTAGGGGACCATCGCCACCTTCGCCAAGACCGCATGATGCCTGACCTCCTGAGCCTGTAGAATGCTCCTCAACAGGCGCTGATGTGTGGTGACCGCGCTCGGCAGGACGAAGGGCATGCGAACGTAGCTGTGAGGTGATCCCACGCAGCACCCTACGGCCGAAGGCCATAGGCGCTCGAGGGATGCAGCTTGGTTGAGCCCTGGTACATTGACGCAGACGCGTAGTCCTCCATCCTCGCCCGGATGTGGGGCCACGGTAGGTAAGCGGCGGCTGCCGCGCATGACTCTGGACTCTTGTAGCTCATGGGTGTTCCTTGCGATGAACTCCTGGGGGTTTGGTCTCCTTTGACTTGTACCTTCCTGAGGGAAGCGTGCTTGAAAGCACCCCTCAAAGTGGTGCCCGAGCGCCTCCCCCGCGACCCTGGCAAGGTCGGCAGCTCTCCAAGAGAGAGCCCCTGAGCCCTACCTGAGGAGGGTGCCGGGCGCGCCTTCCTATGCGCGAGAGGGCGGCACTCCTGATCGGGCGCGAATCCTGACGTAATACCTCCGGAGGTGCCTGCTTCCTTATGGCTTGGGCCAGGTGAGGTCTTCTTCTTCTTGAGGGTCGCCTCGGGAGGCCTCCCGCTCCTGCAATCTGGGTCTTCGATTGCTGCGGCTTGGAACGCACGCACGAGCGAGCACACTATGTCCCTTTCTTCACAGGGTAAGGTGATGACTCCACTGCTTCCTGGCATCTTGAGGATATTGTAACCATGGTGAGTCACTGCCATAAACTTGGCCAGGGCTGGGTACCCGAGGATGGCGTTGTACAGCAGGCGGATGTGAGCGACGTTGAAGTTGATGAGCTCAGTGCGGTAGTTGTTGCGTTGCCCGAAGGTGACCAGAAGGCGAACCTGCCCAATTGGAACAGTGGAATCATCGGTGACTCCTGAGACAGGCCTGGTCGGCTGAAGCTGGTCGTACGACACTTGGAGATTGTCGAACGTCTCTACGGATAGGACGTTGAGTCCTGCCCCGCCATCGATGAGGGTCCTGGTGACCTGCACGTTGCTGATGACTGGGGAGCAAAGCATCGGGAGGACTCCGTCCGTTGCCACACACTTGAGCTGGTCTGCGGAACTGAAAGTGATCGCGCACGAAGACCACCTGAGAGGGCGCATGGCCTCAAGCTTGGGAAGGACTGCATTCACCTCGCGAACAAACTGCTAGAAGATGCGCTATGAGGCTGGGGCCTGTGCGCCGCCCAAGATGCAAGCAATTGCACGCAGATCTTGGAAGCCCCCAGCCCCATCGTCATGGTGTTGGTCTTCGTTCCTCCTTGGTGGAGGCGGCAGAGGAGGGAGGCCTGCGTTGCCGTTCGGGTGGCCCTCACGAGGCTGGTCCCTCCAGCTTCCCTCGCGAGGCTGATCCTGCGAGTGGTCCTCACGAGGGCGATCACGCCATCCCTGGCGAAGGCTACGGTCTTCCCATCGTCCGCCACCTCTTCCTCCTCCTCGGCCATAGCCCCTGTCGTTGCGCTCTGGGCGTCGGCCGATTCGACCATCTCGCACGGCTCTGAGTTCTTGACATTCCTTGGTGTTGTGGGTGTGGAGGTCGTGGTACACGCAGTACCGTCCGCCCTTGGATGACTCAGGCTGATCCCTGCCTCGCTTGGTGTCTGGTTCCGCTGCTAGTACGGCAGCCCCCTTGCGCTTCACGTCCTTGGCCTTGAGCTTCTTTTCTTCCGGGTCGGTAGCCGAGACCTCGAGGAGGGAGAGACGCCCTTCCTCAGCCCTGGCGCACTTGGTCGCCAAGTTGAACAACTCCAGGGATGTGCACAGGTCTTCATGGATTGCTAGCTCTTCCTTCATCTTGACGTCGCGCACGCCGTCGGAGAAGGCTAAGATGATAGCTTCTTCAGTTACCTTGGGGATCTTGACGCGAGCGTAGTTGAAGCGCTGGATGTACTTCTGCAGGGTTTCTCTTGGCTATTGCTTGATGCGGCGCAGGTCACACACGGCCGGGGGCCGGTCGCGAGTGCCCTGGAGTTGGCGATGAAGCGGGTGCGCATCTCGCTCCAGGAGGAGATCGTGCCGGGAGCCAGGTTCAGGAGCCAGGTGCGGGCGCCGTCCTTGAGCGCCATGGGGAACCAATTCGCCATGACCTTTCCGTCTCCATTGGCGGCTACGATGCCCAGCTCGTAGAGCTGCAGGAACTCCGCGGGGTCCGCTGTGCCATCGTAGCGGGGAGGGAGGTCAGGTTTAAACTTGCTTGGCCATGTGATGCCACGCAGCTCGAGGGTGAAGGCGAGGCAGCCCGCCGTGGTCACCGGTGCCCTTTGCTGGTGCTGGACTTGTTCTCGCGGGTCACCACGCGCCGCCACAGGGAGCAGCGCGGGGTCTTGTCGTGGAGGCGCCGGGGCGCGATCTTGGCGTGCCGGCGCTGGGAGCGCGCGAGCACCTTCCCGGGGACGTGGGTTCTCTTGGCAGCTCCCTTCTTGTGGCGCAGGCACCGGACCTGGAGGGTCCCGCCCTAGGGCTGCACGCCTTGGAGCCAAGGCACCTTCTTGGGGAGGAGGCAGCGGAGGCGCCTCCTGATCCTCGCCCCCTGCATGGGACGGAGGGCGAGGCAGCGAGAGGGACTGCAAGGGGGAGCCGCCGGCGGCACTGACGAGCTCGGTGATGCGGGCGAGCCAGTCCTCATAGAGGTCGTCGACGGTGCGATGGTGCAGGAGCTCCCGCGCCAAGAGCAGTGAGGCATGCACATCCATGGGTGCGCGACGGGCGTGGGACAACGAGCCAGCTGGAGTCAGCGACGAGGTGGCGGTGCGACCATCCTGCCGCACCGAAGGATGCTGGGACGAGGCCTGCTGCTCGTTCCCCGCCGGGCCGGTGGCAGCGTTGGCGGCGGGCGGCAGGGAACAAAGAGGGGGCCGCCGATGGGGGCCATCTGGGCGACGCAAGTGGCGCGAGCAGCCCGGCGCTCGGCGCGAGCCCGACGAGCGTCAGCCATGGGCACGACGGAACGTCACACGCGAACAGCAGAAGAAAGGTTCCGGCGCACCCCTACCTGGCGCGCCAAATGTCGGATTTCGGGTTCCGGCAGTCCCTTGAGGTTCGAACACTGGGGTGCGCGTGAAGATCTCTCCCCTACCGATCTGCGTCTGATCCTCTCATGCGAACTAAGATGAAAATGGTGAACAACACAAGAGACACGGGGTTTATACTGGTTCGGGCCCCCGTTGTGGTGTAATACCCTACTCCAGTGTGCGGTGTGGTGGATTGCCTCGGGGGCTGATGATGGACAGTACAAGGGAAGAACAACCTCGTGAGGGGTGTTCTTGAGCTGGTGCGGTGTGTTCTACTTAGTCTCTACTTGGTTCTCCTCCGTTTTTCGAACCAAACGAGGAGCAGAAGGAAATCATAAGTAGTTTTGAGTAAGGTATTTTCTGCAAGCACGGAAATTATCAGTAACATATAGTTTTGTGATAAGGTAATTTGTAACGGGTAACAAGTAATAAAAGTAAATAAGGTGCAGCAAGATCGCCCAATCCTTTTTGTAGCAAAGGACAAGCCTGGACAAACTCTTATATAAAGGAAAGCGCTCCCGATGACACTTGGGAATTATCGACAAGCTAGTTTTCATCGCGTTCATATGATTCGCGTTTGGTACTTTGATAATTTGATATGTGGGTGGACCGGTGCTTGGATACTTCCCTTACTTGGACAAGCATCCCACTTATGATTAACCCCTATTGCAAGCATCCGCAACTACAAAAGAAGTATTAAGGTAAACCTAACCATAGCATGAAACATATGGATTCAAATCAGCCCCTTATGAAGCAACTCATAAACAAGGTTTTAAGCTTCTGTCACTCTAGCAACCCATCATCTACTTATTATTTCCCAATGCCTTCCTCCAGGCCCAAACAATGGTGAAGTGTCATGTAGTCGACGTTCACATGACACCACTAGAGGAAAGAAAACATACATCTCATCAAAATATCGAACGAATACCAAATTCACATGACTACTTATAGCAAGACTTCTCCCATGTCCTCGGGAACAAATGTAACTACTCACAAATCATATCCATGTTCATAATCAGAGGGGTATTAATATGCATAAAGGATCTGAACATATGATCTTCCACCAAATAAACCAACTAGCATGAACTACAAGGAGTAATCAATACTGCTAGCAACCCACGTGTACGATCTGAGGTTTTGAGACAAAGATTGGATACAAGAGATGAACTAGGGTTTGAGATGAGATGGTGCTGGTGAAGATGTTGATGGAGATTGACCCCCTCCCGATGAGATGATCGATGGTGATGATTTCCCCCTCCCGGAGGGATGTTTCCCCGGCAGAACAGCTCCGCCGGAGCCCTAGATTGGTTCCGCCAAGGTTCTGTCTCGTGGCGGTGCTGCTTCATCCTTGTCGGTGTTCTGAGAACGGGGGTCCCCAGACTTGCCTACCTGCGGCCCATGGCATGGTTGTGTTCGCAGGCCTGTACGGCCCATCTTCATCGACAAGGAACCAAGACCCTCGCGAGGGGCCAAGCCTTGCGAGGCGGACGATGCAAGACCTCCTCAGGAGCGGCCTCACCAGGCTGCCTCGCGAGGAGCAGAGATATCAAGGCGGGGTGAACCTCGCAAGGCTTTCGTGACGTAAGCCGTGACGATTGACACCAGGCGGGCGCCAGGCGGGCGCCAGCGTGCGCAGTGTCCTTGCTTCCTCTTTTGTGCTAAGGGGGTAAGCGCAGGCGCGGAGTACTGAGGCATCAAGAAAAGGTTTCCATATTTGTGCAACCAGACCAAGACCCGCAGGACGGCAGGACGGAGGTCACCGAGGAGCCCACGACGGCGTCATCACCAGAACCTTTGGCAGGCGAAGACCAGCTTTTGTCAGGATAGCTCGTACTAGTTGTCCCCATTCAAATCGGCCGCCATTGTTGGCTCCCTTCCCACTCAATATTTGGGAAGAGGTCCAGGGCCTCTATAAATAGGACTAGCCACCACAAGTAGAGGAAGAGGAGAAGAAGGGAGACCGGATCAAGAGCCAACCCTTAGCCACACCGAACACAAGAACACCTCAACCTCAAGAGGCTGTTTTTCCCCTTGTACTGTTCATCATCAGCCCAAGAGGCAATCCACTACCACCACACTGGAGTAGGATATTACACCACAACGGTGGCCCGAACTAGTATAAATCTTGTGTCTCTGCATTGCGAGTGCGCCGAGTTCGTCCGCGAGACCTTAGCGAGCTAGGACGTAGATCCATAGAAGGGAAAGAACTTCGCGCGCACCCCTTTGCACAAAAGGGGAAACAAGGACACTGCACAGGCCGGCGCCCGCCTGGCGCCCGCCTGGTCTCGATCGTCATGGCTTGCGTCATGGGATCCTCGCGAGGTACCCCTGCATTGATCTCTCCGCCTCCTCGCGAGCCTGCCTGATGAGGCTGCCTCTGAGGAAGCTTCCTGTCGTCTGTCCCGCGAGGTTTGGCCCCTCGCGAGGGTCTTGAGCTTGGGCTGATGAAGATGGGCCGCGCTGGGCCCCTTCCTGAGCCACGCCGTAGGCAGGCAAGTCTGGGGACCCCCGTTCCCAGAACACCGACAAACGGGGCCAGGGGGCTCCAAGCGCTGGCCCCCACCCTGCGGCAGGTGCGATGGCCACCCAAATTCAGGCCGGAGATGCCGCCGCGCTGCGATGGCGCGGCAGACTCGATGGCTTTCCTGTTGGCATACGAGGAGGCCGTCCTCGAGGCCGGAGCGACGAGAAGGTCATGGCCAACTGGCTTCCCATGGCCCTTGCGGGCGAGCCACGCGCCTGGTTGGTCAACCTCCCCGGATCCACGGTAGCATCTTGGGGGAACTCCACGACCTCTTCACTGCTCGCTACGCGGTACCGACGCACCACGCAGTTGTGGCCTTGCTGGGCAGCTCCCAAGCACCGCCTTCAGATCGCCACGTCAAGCCATTCCTCCGCCAGATCGGTGCCGCTTCCAAGCGCCCGGGGGCTCCGCCGAGCTGGGCTGCGCCGGAGGCCGACCTCACCTTCACCTCAAAGGACCACACCGACTCCACTGCCAGCTCGGGCATGCTCCCAATGCTCTACACACCCACCATTTGCAACGTGGCTGTTACCAAGACCCTCATCAATGGTGGTGCCGGCCTCAATTTGCTCTCTGTGGAGGCCTTCAGCCTTCTTCACGTGCCACTCGAGCGGCTCATCTTCAGCAAGCCTTTCTGAGGAGTTGGTGGTGGCACTGCCTGCTCTCTAGGACAGATCCGCCTTCCCGTCACCTTCGGCACGCACAACAACTACCGCACCGAGCTGATCCACTTCGACATCGCCCGCATCAGTCTCCCGTACAATTCCATTCTCGGGTACCCGACTCTGGCCCAATTCATGGCAGCGACTCATCCGGCCTACAACCTCATGAAGATGCCTGGGAGCAAGGGCGTCCTCACTGTCAAAGGGGACGCCAAGGAGGCCCTAACGGCACTCAAGCTCATCCTCAAAACCGCCGCGACGGCGCAGCCTGCTGACGCGGGCACCTCCGACCAAGAGAGCTGTACCGACCAAGAAGCAGTTGTTCACACAAGACAAGGCCGAAACCAAGCATGTGCCAGTCAATGAGGACGGGCCTCCAAGAGGCACCTTTACCATAGGTGCCGGCCTCGGCCCAGGTCAAGAGGGAGCATTGGTGAAGTTCTTGCGTGTGATCAAGGATATATTCGCGTGGGAGCCCAATCAGCTGGTAGGTGTCTTGAGGGAAGATTCAGCATCATCTAAGGGTATGCCCCAATGTACGCCCCGTGAAGCAGCGGGCAAGACGACAGTCCATTGAGAAGCAGGCCTTCATCGTCCAAGAGACCCGCAAGCTGGAGGCGGCGGGTGCCATTCACGAGTTTCGATATCCTGAATGGCTGGTGAACCCGGTCGTAGTACCAAATAAAGGCGGGAAGGAACAGATGTGCGTCGACTTCACCAACCCATGCATCGATTAGATCGTCGAGTCCACCGCCGAGTGCGACCTGTTGTGCTTCCTGGATGCATTTTCAAGATATCACCAGATCAAGATGGCGGTAGAAGATGTGGAGAAGACAGCCTTCCTGACCCCATGTGGGGTGTACTGCTACACCTGCATGCCTTTTGGACTGCGCAACGCGGGCACAACCTTTCAGCGACTGATGCACATCGCCCTGGGGCGGCATCTCGGGAGAAACACAGAGGCCTACGTCAATGACATTGTGGTGAAGTCTTGAGAAGCGAGGACCTTGATTCAAGACCTGGAGGAGAACTTCGTGAGCCTGCGCCAAGTGAACTTGCGGCTTAACCCGGAGAAGTGCGTGTTTGGCGTCCCTTCCGGCAAGCTGCTGGGCTTCCTCGTGTCCCACAGAGGGATCGAGGTGAATCTAGAGAAGATAAAGGCCATCGAGGACATGAGCCCGCCGTGGACCCTTAGGGAGATGTAGAAGCTGGCTGGTCGGGTAACTGCGTTGGGGAGCTTCATCTCCAAGATAGGGGAATGCGCCCTACGCTTCTTCAAGCCAATGACAAAGAAGGGCCCATTCGACTGGACCCAGGAGGCCGACTGAGGGAGTCCTGGATTAGGGGGTGTTCAGATAGCCGGACTATACCTTCAGCCGGACTCCTGGACTATGAAGATATAAGATTGAAGACTTCGTCCCGTGTCCGGATAGGACTTTCCTTGGCGTGGAAGGCAAGGTTGGCGACATGATATTCAAGATCTCCTACCATTGTAACCGACTCTGTGTAACCCTAACCCTATCCGGTGTCTATATAAACCGGAGGGTTGTAGTCCGTAGGGGATCAACTCCATACACCACAATCATACCATAGGCTAGCTTCTAGGTTTTAGCCTCCTTGATCTCATGGTAGATCTACTCTTGTACTACCCATATCATCAATATTAATCAAGCAGGAGTAGGGTATTACCTCCATCGAGAGGTCCCGAACCTGGGTAAAACAAAGTGTCCCCTATCTCCTGTTACCATCCGGCCTCGACGCACAGTTCGGGACCCCCTACCCGAGATCCGCCGGTTTTGACACCGACATTGTTGCTTTCATTGAGGGTTCCTCTGTGTCGTCGCCTTTAGGCCCGATGGCTCCTTCGATCTTCAACGACGATGCGGTCCGGGATGAGACTTTCCTCCTCGGACAGATCTTCGTCTTCGGCGGCTTCGCACTGCGGGCCAATTCGCTTGGCCACCTTGAGCAGATCGGAAGCTACGTCCCTGGCCATCAGGTCAGGTTTGGAAGCCTAAACTACACGGCTGACATCCGCGGAGACTTGGTCTTAGACGGATTCGAGCCACAGCCTAGCGTGCCACACTGTCTCGATGGGCATGATATAGCTCTGCCGCCGAACAGCGCCTTGGAGGCCGCACACGCATCGGTTTCGACCATTGATTCGGAACCTACTGCACCGATCGAGGATCAGCGGTTGGATGCTGTCTCAGGGGCTGCGATCTCAGAGGCGATCGAGCCGAACTCCAGCCCCGCACTCCGAACGACCCATGACTCCGAGGAGCCGGATTCCTCTCCGAACTCCGAGCCCCCCGCGCCCCTGCCAATCGAATCCGAGTGGGCGCCGGTAATGGAGTTCACCGCAGCGGACATCTTTCAGCATTCGCCTTTCGGCGACATCCTGAATTCTCTTAAAGTCTCTCTCTTTATCAGGAGAGCCCTGGCCGGACTACGGTCAGCAAGGGTGGGATACGGACGGTGAGGAAATTCAAAACCGACCCACCACCCACTTCGTAGCCACTGTCGACGATCTAACCGACATGCCTGACTTCGGCTCCGAGGACATCGACAGCATGGATGACAATGGAGATGACATCGACGAACCAACGCCCATAGGGCATTGGACAGCCACCCCATCTCACGATGTGTACATGGTGGACACCCCTAAGGGAAACAACAACGAAGAAAAAGGGGATAGGACGAGTGATCGACCCCCCAAAATGCAATCAAGGCGTCGGCACAAACGCCGGCCCAAGCCCCGCCTCGACAAAAACCCAGCCATAGAGCAGGACGAGCCGGTCAATGATGAACAGGCCTTAGAGCAACCGTCCGAACAGGGCAACATGGATAGAAAAACCAAAGATCCCTCCCCCGGAAAAAACGGCATTCCGAACGACCGCACGCCAAATAAACCTATGAAGCAGAAGAATCTCCATGAGAGGCTCGTTGCAACCGCATGCAGCCTAAAAAAGCAGAAGTGGAAGCTAAAAATAGCGGAAGATGCACTCCGGATCAGATGGAGCAAGGTAATCAATGCCACAGATAAGTACGGCGACAGTCACCGCACTAAAAGCTATCCAAAAAGAAAGCTACTGCCTGAATATGACAAAGAGGCCTCAGAGCTCTCGTATTCAAAAAATGAAAAAGCCACACGGTCGGATAGACGACCCCATAAGGCAACAAGCGGCGCCGCACCTAAATCGGCATGCGACCCTCCTAAGGATTCGCATCATGGCCCAGTCAGGTCCATTTATGGGCCAAGAAAGCAAGCTCTCGTAAGCAACGCTACGAAGCCATCATCAGAATCCGGCATACCCAAATACAGGGGTGCCGCACACCCCCTATGTTTTACCGATGAGGTCCTAGACTATGAATTCCCAGAGGGATTCAAACCCGTAAACATAGAGGCATACGATGGAACAACAGACCCTGGAGTCTGGATCGAGGATTATATCCTCCACATTCACATGGCTAGAGGAGATGATCTCCACGCCATAAAATATCTACCCCTTAAGCTTAAAGGGCCAGCCCGGCATTGGCTTAAAAGCCTTCCCGAAAACTCAATTGGAAGCTGGGAAGAGCTCGAGGATGCTTTCCGAGCAAACTTTCAAGGGACCTATGTCTGCCCCCCGGATGCAGACGACCATAGTCACATAACTCAACAACCCGGAGAATTAGCTCGGCAATTCTGGAATAGATTCCTCACTAAAAAGAATCAAATAGTCGACTGTCCGGACGTCGAAGCCTTAGCAGCTTTTAGACATAACGTCCGAGACGAATGGCTCGCCAGACACCTCGGCCAAGAAAAGCCAAGAACAATGGCCGCACTAAGAAGCCTCATGACCCGCTTTTGTGCAGGGGAGGACAGTTAGCAGGGGAGGACAGCTGGTTGGCAAGGTGCAGCCCCAGCGACCCAAGTACATCCGAAACCAGGGATGAAACGGAAGACCGCGACGCAACAAAGGACCGTCGCCGGACTAAGGACAAAAGTCCGAAGAGCACGCAGTCAACGCGGATTCAAAGGCTCACGACAAAATCAGGAAAAATCGGCCCCCCCAGAAATACAGGGACGATCCATCCAACTTAAAATAAAATCCTGACAGGATATTGTCAGATACACACAGTTACTCCTGGAAGCCTGCTAACATACCACAGAGACTGTTGGTCTTCAAAACAATCCGCAAGACTCATGCCGAACACAAAGGGGCTCGACACACCAAGCGAGGAGGACGAAACCCAACAGCAGAACACAGAAACAAAAGAACTTCCCACAAGAAGTAAAAATAGTGAAACTCACTTCAAAAACAAAAACGTGCGGTGCCCGTAAAGGTAACGCACCACACGGCCATCTCCAAAGGATCCTGCACTGGTTGTCAAAAACCGATCACTTCGATCAGCTAAGATTATCTAGGAATCTTGGAATGTAGGATGACTGTCCTGATCCTTGATCAATAATTGGCGGTACAGTTTCAAATGTCCTTATGACGGCGCAGTGGGGCGGCAGTGGACTAAACCTGATATATCAGGATACAATACAGCACATGGGGATAAACCCAGCAAGAATCCGCCGCAGCAAAACCTCCTTTCAAGGGGTAATACCTGGCCCGGACACCCATTGCACGGGTTTTCTTCGGCTCACAGTTACATTCGGCTCTGCCGATAACCTCCACCATGAAAAGCTGACCTTCCATGTCGTCCCGTTCTCAAATCGCTATCAAGCACTACTGGGACGTGAAGCTTTCGCTCGATTTAATGCAATACCACATTATGCATCTCTTACGCTTAAGATGCCCGGTCCACGAGGCATCATCTCTTTGATGGGGAAGCACTAAAGTGCGCCCCGCCAAGAGGAGGGTAGTGAGGCCGCTTTAACAGCCCTACAGCAAAATGGCCTCACCAGCCAAAAAACTTCAAAATAGGTCATTTAACGACCACGAACGCGGATAGACGAGTTCAGTGCAAAATCATCATTAATGCAGGCCTAGAAGCCATATACCCCCGCACAAGGGGCTCCACGCATACACAAATAAGAGACAATAAAGCTCAAACTTACATATCTTACTTTATACTTTGCTTATTTTAATTTTTTTTCGGCACGACCCGTTTTTGAACTTAGTTCCTCTCTTTTACAGATGAACGTCGTGCGGCGCCCGTCCAGGATACGGCACAACGGAGACACAGGCGCAGACGTGCAGTAGGGACCCGTCCTAAAAGATTCTCTTTAGATTAAGACCCTGCGTAAACCTTTTTTACTGTCTCTTGTTGCTATACATCCCCTGGTTTTTCTTTCTAATATAACCAAGGAGGAGGCTGGCGTCTTGGCATGTGGCCACGTCAGAATTTTTGCACGTACCTGAACACTAGGGGCTTTTTCAGTAAAGAGTGCTGTTTGGCCCGCACTCATAAAGACCGAACACCTTAGGGAGTGTTCGGCGTCGCGAGTTTTGGCATTATATGCATCAGCTCAGAATCATGTCTTTGGTCAAATGTTGGGTTGCCCGGCTCCTGAGTTTGGCTACCTTACGTTCTGCTCTATCGGCTAAGGTAGCACCAGGAGAACTACTGCGATTGTGCCCCCGGTTCGGCCAGGGCAAGCACCTCAGTAGAGAAAGCCGAAAACTGACTGTCATGATGTAGCGTGAGACTGGTCAGCCACTCGATGACCGATCGGAATCTATCGGATTCCTCCGCCTTGACGAAGGACCGCTTCCCGGTCAGGCACATACGCGCCCCGAATTCGGACGAGCACAGTGGCCACCAAGGAGCTACCTAAAGAGTCTCATTTTCAAACTCCTATGGCTAAGTGAAAGTGTTAAAGCATTATAGTCCGGTTGCCTGGCGCGCTGCGCTATTACCTCCTTTGTAGGACCAAGACGTTGGGTTAAGTGTGAGAATGCGTCTTCCGCGAGCACCCCCGCACTATGTGCGTGGGGGCTGAAGCCAACGACTGCCATATTTCAGATTCTATACATATATATATATATATCTTAAAACGGCCGATTAGAAGGTGTTTACAATACTTGGAGGCACAAGTATAAAATCAGCCACTACACTTTATCAACATATTAATTTATAATTACATATGCTATCATAACATAGCATCTTTCGGGCACTGCGTCTCTATTACACGAGCGCCTTCAAGAACTTCCTGAAAATAGTGCTCGAAAGGTACTCGGCTTTGATCCGAATCTCGGGACTCAACAACGGTGGTCTCCATCTCTGCCCAGTATGTCTTGACACGGGCAAGAGCCATCCTTGCACCCTCTATACATGCTGACCTCTTCATTGCATCAATATGCGGCACCGTGTCAAGGAATTGCTGCACCAAGCTGAAATAACTCTTCGGCTCCGATCAACCCGGCCACAGATGATCCATGACGTACTTCATGGCGAGTCCGGAAAACCTATTTAGTTCGGCCCATTGAGCCAAACGATCATCCACTGCCAGTGGACGCTCTGGATTATGAAACTGCGACCAGAAAAGATTTTCCACTTCGCAATCTTTCTGATCTCGAAAGTGTTCGGTCGCATCAGCGGCACTCGTTGCCAAGTCCAGATAGGTGTCCTTCACACTCCACATCCGGTCCAACGGAGCAAACTTCGGATCACAAACCTTCCTCTGCAGCATAAAGGGCTTTCTAGCCGCAATCTGTTCGGCTTGACGCAGGTCCTCTTTCGCAGCTCTCATCGCAGAGCGAGCGTCCTTGGCATCGGCAACGGCCTTCTCTAAGTCCGTCTGTCTCGCCCAGTCTTCTTTCTCAAGAAGTTTGCAATGGTCTGCAGCGCTCTTTAACTTCTCGGCCATTTCGGCCATCTCTTCTTTGCTTCGGCAGTGAGCAGCCTGTTCGGCTCTCAGCTCTTCAAGAGCCTTCTTAGCAGCCGCATCGCTTTCTCTGGCTTGCTCCTTAGCTTGGGCAAGTTCTGCCCTAAGATTCTCCACGGCGGCCATACCATCTTTGTTAAGCACACACATTGTAAGACACTGGCATGAAGCTCCTCTTACCTAATGCCGTTCGAAGAATTACATACCTTGAGCCTCATCAAGCCGCTTGTTGACAAGCGCGATGTCGGCATCTGCCACGTCCAGTTGCCGCTTTAGTTCGGCCAAATCATTAGTCCGGTTTGATTCTGGACACCTCGCCACCTATATTCAAAGGCGACATCTTAGACCTGGGATTATGATCCTCTACGTGCCGTCATTTCTTGACAACACGCAGAGTCTCAGGGGCTACTACCTACACAGGGCGCATCTTATTTATGCGCAACTGGAAAAAGTGTACATTATCTAACGTACCTCAAAACCCGTCAGTAAACTTTTGACGGCCTCATGCAATCCGCTTTCTGCGGAGGAAATCTTTCAATCACCATGCCCATCAATGCACGGTGCTCCTCTGAGATAGATGCTCGCCCCAGCAAAATCTTTAGTTCTTTCGACCGAGCACCAGACAGTGCCGGACTTGTCCTATGGCCTCTTTCGAAGGCCGGACGCGGAGGACTTCGGGGGGCCGCACTACCACCTCCCATCTCTGCCGGATTTGGAAAAACCCTCCGCGACGATACCTCAGGGTCGCCCGCATCGCTGGGCGGCACGACAGGGGGAGGTGTTCCGCTCTCCATCATCTCCGGAAGAAGATCCCCCGAAGACGAGCTCTACTGCGAGGGGCTGAGATCCGAGCTACAAGGTAAAATTTCGGTTAGAACTTCTCAGATGCAAAATCAAGGATTTCTCTCATCCCTCAAAAGGAAAATCTTTTCTCCACTTACGGCTCGCTGGAGGGCTGATCCCCTTGAGGGCGTAGTCCGGCCAAGGAACTCCCTGGCGTCGGACCCTCTGACGAGGATTTTCTCCCCCGTTTTGAGGCCATGGTTTCTGGGTCATCAGAGGTGGCTCTCTTCTTCCCTTTAGGAGAGGAATTGTCGGTTCCTCCCTTCGGAGCAGCCTCCTTCGAGGAGGCCGTAGCTTCCTTGTCCTCCCCCTCCAAAGGCATTATCTCCAACATCCTGACTAGCACAAGATCCGGCCTGGTTTCAGGAAGGGTAGCCGGACACCTGATCAGCTTCGCCTTCGCTGTCCACTCCTGCTTAAAAAGATGGCTCTTTTAGGGGCAAGTTTATGACGATTATACAGAGAGAAGGTCCGGGCACAAGGTTGCTTACTTGAGTATCCGGGCGATTGCGGCTTAAGCCTGCGTCCTCGGTTGAATCCGGACACATCTCTTGTGATCCGAAGAACAGTTTATACATCTCCACGGGCGTTGCGCCCATAAAATTTTGGAGAGCTCGCGGCCCCTCTGGATTAAACTCCCACAGGCGAAGGGGGCGACGTTTTCCGGGCAATATTCGGCGAATCAGCATGACCTGCACCACCTTGACCAAACTGAGGTCTCCTTCCAAGAGATCTTTAATTCGGCCCTGTAACAGGGGCACGTCTTTAGGCAAACCCCAATCCAATCCTTTGTTGACCCATGATGCTAGCCGTGATGGGGGACCCGAGCGAAAGGCGGGAGGCGCCGCCCACTTGGCGCTCCTGGGAGCGGTGATATAGAACAATTCTCGTTGCCACAAGCCGAGCTCCTCTTGAAAGAAGCCCTCGGGCCGTGGAGCATCAACATTCTTACTTATGACGGCACCTCCGCACTCTGCGTGCCGTCCCTCGATTATCTTCGGCTCCACTCCAAAAGTCTTGAGCCATAAACCGAAGTGAGGAGTAATGCGGAGGAATGCTTCGCACACGACAATGAATGAGGAAATTTGGAGGATGGAATCCGGAGCTAAGTCATGAAATTCCAGCTCGTAATAGAACAACAGCCCCCTCACGAAGGGATCCATCGGGAAGCCTAACCCCCGAAGGAAGTGAGACATGAACACTACGCTCTCACCGGGCTGGGGATTGGGAATAGCTTGCCCTTGAGCAGGCAACCTATGCAGAATTTTGGCGGTCAGGAACTTAGCCTCTCTCAACTTTAGCACATCCTCCTCCATGACGGAGGAGGGCATCCATCAGCCTTGAAGGTCGGAACCGGACATTGTCTAAAGTCCGAAGCGCCTGGAATCTGAAGCCTAGGGTGTTGGAACTCGAGGCGACGGGCGAACTCGTTTGAGGTTGGAAAAAGGAGTAAGGCCTTGGTCTCTTTATAAGAGGTTGAATACCAATAGCCCTCCCCGTAACCGTTTGGGACTCGCCTTTAATCGAGAAAACATGCTAACGGGCACGATTGGGTTACCCACATCCGTATTAATGAGAATCCCGTAAAAAGGGCACACGATCTCTGCTTTGACAAGACGTGCCAAGAAAACCACCTCGCAAAACATGCTGAGGTGAAAACGATTCGAGTAAAGGACTTGGCTGTAGTGTGATGGCGCACTGCAGAATACGTCAGCAGATTTGATTTGTGTTAATATTATTCTCTCTATAGCAATATGTGGAAACTTATTTTACAGAGCCCGACACTACTCTTGGTGATTACAATCTTCTATGAAGGACTTGGAGGAGGAACCCGCCTTGCAATGCCGAAGACAATTTGCGCGCCGAACTCGTCGTCATTGAAGCCTGGTTCAGGGGCTACTGAGGGAGTCTTGGATTAGGGGGTGTTCGGATAGCCGGACTATACCTTCAGCCGGACTCCTAGACTATGAAGATATAAGATTGAAGACTTCGTCCCGTGTATGGATAGGACTTTCCTTGGCATGGAAGGCAAGGTTGGCGATGCGATATTCAAGATCTCCTACCATTGTAACCGACTCTGTGTAACCCTAACCCTATCCGGTGTCTATATAAACCGGAGGGTTGTAGTCCGTAGGGGATCAACTCCATACACAACAATCATACCATAGGCTAGCTTCTAGGGTTTAGCCTCCTTGATCTCGTGGTAGATCTACTCTTGTACTACCCATATCATCAATATTAATCAAGCAGGAGTAGGGTATTACCTCCATCGAGAGGTCCCAAACCTGGGTAAAACAAAGTGTCCCCTGTCTCCTGTTACCATCCGGCCTAGACGCACAGTTCGGGACCACCTACCCGAGATCCGCCGGTTTTGACACCGATACCGACCGAGCCTTTCAAGACCTCAACAGATACCTGACCAGCCCCTCGGTGATGGTAGTGCACGACCCCTCGAGCCCCTAGTACTCTACCTCGCTACTACCCCGTACTCCGCCAGCGCAGCACTGGTGGAGGTTTGGGAAGGACACAAAACTAAGGGCGCGCTGCTCCGGGCTACAACAGAAGCAATACAGGATCAGGAAGGCACCGCAGGAGCTGTGGCAGCGCCAACGAAAGACCAAGCCCAGCAGGACGACGCTGGAAAAACTCCCGCAAACAATCAGGCGTCAGAAGCCCCGTCACCTCACAATGCGTCTCAACTCCCGCAAGACACGAGACCAGACACCGCGTTAGCCCTCGTCGAACACCCGGTGTATTTCGTCAGCACTGTGCTGCGGGATGTGAGGTCGCGATATCCCATGCCTCAAAAGCTTCTGCTCGCACTCTTGGTGGCCTCGCGCAAGATGCGACACTACTTCCTGGGGCACCGCATCAAGGTGGTCTCGGCCTACCCGTTAGAGAGGGTGCTCAGGAGCCCCAATTCTTCTGGAAGGGTCGCCGAGTGGAACATCGAGCTGCAAGCATTCCAGTTAGAGTTCAGCACTACCAGGGTCATCAAGGGAGCCGCGCTCGCTGATTTTGTGGCGGAATGGACGGATGTCCCGACACTTGAAGTAGGTGAAGACCGGTCTACCTCGCCGGAAAGTGAGTCACCGGACGGCTGGGTCATGTACTTCGATGGTGCCTTCAGGCACCAGGGCGCGGGGACTGTAGAAGTACTCATCTCGCCCACTCAGGATAAGCTCTACTACGTCTTGCAGCTCTGCTTTTAGCAGGGCGAGAAGGTCTCCAACAACATCATGGAATACGAAGGCCTCATAACTGGCCTGATGGCCGCGATAGCCCTGGGGGTGAAGCGCCTTACATTTAGAGGTGACTCGCAACTCCTCGTGAACTTCTCCAACAAAGTATACGATCCAAAGGACGAGCATATGGAGGCATACCTCGCGGAGGTGCGTAAGATGGAGAAGCAGTTCTTGGGCCTGGAGCTGCAGCACGTGCCCCGGGGCACCAACAAGGAAGCCGACGACATCGCTAAGAGAGCCTCCAAGCAGCAGCCACAAGAGCCCGGTGTCTTTGAGGAACGGCTCTTCAAGCCATCAGCGACGCCACCACTTTCAAGCACAGCTCGTCCTCGGGAGGAGCTCCCACAGCCTCCTGCCATAGGGGCCCCGGCCTGTGACCTGACCTTAGGAGCTCGCTTGCTCTTGGCGCTCGAACCTCAGGAGGGATGCTGGACCAAGGAATTCAAGGAATATCTGATGCAGGTGGTGCTGCTAGAGAAGGAGGAAGATGCAGAGCATGTGGTTAGGCAAGCCACGGCGTACTGCATCCAGGATGGTGAGTTATATAGGAAGCGGCCGAATGACGTTTCCCTGCGCTGCATTTCCAGGGACCAGGGGAAGGAGCTGCTAACTGACATACACGGTGGGGACTGCGGGCACCACTCGTCATCATGGTCCCTCATCGGCATGGTATTCTGCAGCGGGTTCTACTGGCCCACTGCGCTCAACGATGCAACTGAGCTGGTGAAGTCCTGTGAAGCCTGCCAGTTCCAAGCCAAGAAAATTCATCAGTCGGCTCAGGGCCTCCAGACCATTCCACTCACGTGCCGTTCATGGTCTGGAGGCTGGACATCTTAGGCCCGTCCCCTCGAGCGCCTCGGGTCTACAGCTACCTCTACGTCGCTATCGACAAGTTCACCAAATGGGCGGAAGTGGAAGCCGTCTGTACCATCCCAGTTGGCTCCGCTGTCAAGTTCATCAAGGGCATCGTGAGCCGCTTCAGGGTCCCCAACTGCATCATCACAGATAACGGCTCGCAGTTCACTAGTAACCTCTTCAAAACCTACTGTGCTAACCTTGGAACACAGATCTGCTACGCTTCGGTGGCGCACCCCAGGAGCAATGGTCAGGTCGAGCGCACCAACGCGGAGGTCCTGAAGGGCCTCAAGACCAGGACCTTCAAGAAGAAGCTCGAGGCCTGTGGAAGGGGCTGGCACAACGAGCTCCAGTCCATGTTATGGTCTATCCGCACCACCGCCACCAAACCAACGGGCGAGACCCCATTCTTCCTTGTCTACGGAGCTGAAGCAGTCCTTCCTCACGAGGTTAAGTTTTGCTCCGCGCGGGTCCTGGCGTTCGATGAAAAGCAGGAGGACGCCACGCGGGGGATGGACCTCGTGCTGGGGGAGGAACATCGTCGCGAGGCTGCACTAAGGGCGGCAAGGTACCAGCAGGCGTTGCGGTGATACCACTGCCGCAACATCCGCTCCAGGACGCTCGAGGTGGGCGACCTCGTCCTGAGGCAGGTCCTCTCCAGGGAAGGGTTGCATAAGCTTTTGCCTATGTGGGAGGGCCCGTTCAGGGCCGTCCATGTCTCCAGGCCTCGCGTCGCGCGCTTGGAGACGCGGGACGGGATGCCTATCCAGAACACCTGGAACATCCAGCACCTCCGGAGGTTCTAACCATGAAGCAAGGCCCAGAACTTGTGAAGAAGGACCAGATCCTGTGAAGAATCACCGCCCGTGACACTCTCACGTAATAATGAGTGGGGTTGTACAGGCCCCGGAGTTTCGGGAGCACCGGCCTCAGGCCCTAGGGCTCCCTCCCATGCCTAGTGGTAGCACTTAGCTCCGCGCTGGTGAGAAGACTTGAAGACTAGATAAGGTGCCGGACACGGTTTTTTATTTGCTTTCCGCAGTTGGCTTTCTTTTTCTTAATCGAAGTTCGCCTTTGGTGTTCCTTGCTGATTTGGTTCCCTCTCCTCTTACCGCATTTTATGGTTCTGGTTCGCTCGTGTTCTCTCTCTCGTATACCTCGCGAGGGGGCTAGGCAGGTGCCCTCGCGAGCGTTTTTCTTCTCTCTGCCTTCTTGCAAGCCACCCTCGTTTGAGCTCGAAAGTTGGCGCATCTCTCCTAATCCGTGCCCCACGGGTACTGTGATACAAGGCGTCAGGTCAAGGCTTGGGTGAGTGACAAATCTCCTGGCAAAACTCCCTAACAAATCCTTTCGCAGTTCCTGAGCAATCGCAGACGACAAGGTCAAGATGGACGTGAGGAAATAAATGCCTTGTAAGGAGGAGGGCGCCCT
Source organism: Triticum urartu (assembly GCF_003073215.2). NCBI lineage: Eukaryota > Viridiplantae > Streptophyta > Magnoliopsida > Poales > Poaceae > Triticum > Triticum urartu. The sequence goes on along the minus strand of NC_053027.1, from coordinate 528,561,663 downwards.
AAATGCACCAGGCTAAGTTATCTCTGCGCAAAATAGCCACACGGCACTTAAACAACAAGTGTAGCATAATGGATAATAAGTTATGGTTCGATACACACCCCTCCGGGCCCATGCTGGTTTCGTCTCGATGCAGGAAGGAAAAGGGGAACATAACCAAAGCGACGCTCGCCCCTGCAGCAACCGACGGGGCAAGGCCTCGGCGACTTCCCCGACCTAGTCAGACACATCCTCATGCTTCATTGGTGCGCGGCGACGAGACGACCCGCTACCACCTTCGAAGCGGGCGCGGCGGCGTGGCGGCTGATCAGGGCCGCCGTTGCTGGAACTGTCGCCGAGGGAGGAGCCAGCATAGCCAGATGAGGCGCGGCCGACGGGTTCGTCCTCCTCCTCATCCCGACCATCGCCAAGGCCGAGCACCTCCTCGCCGTCGTTCACCTCAGGGCAGAATCCGGCGCGGCGACCGTCTTCCCTCGACACCCTCACGAAGAGGGTCGCGTCGCCGTCGAACTAGAAGTGGAGGGTGCACCGCCTGCCCAGGCCGCGCGCATGGGAGAACGTCTACCAACCGCGGGCCAAAGCAATGTTGGCCGCGACAAAGACCTCGATCGCGACCCAAGAAGCTCGGCTACAGCAACCGTCCACCTGCAGCCAGAGACCGCCTGGACCGGAGGCTGGCAGCTCGTCGACAAAGAAGCGAGGGAGCTGGAGCCAGCTGCCAGCCGGATTCTCCGACCAGACAACGAACTCTGGCAGCACCTCCGACGCATGGAACCGCGGTCAGGGAGGTCGCGCAACCACGGCGCATCTCCTCTCGTCGACAGGACTGCCACGACCAGAGCGACTCCTGCCGCGCACTTCGGTGCTACCCCGAGAGCCGGGGGCCACGGCGAGGGTCGCGGCATACTTGCGGGGATAGCCACGTCCTTGCTTGGGCGCCGGGGAACCAGGTCCCTCCTGAGGGGCCTTGCCCTTCTCCGCGGCGGAGAACCTCTTCGGTGGCGCCATCACTGCTAGCGGTGGAGCAAGGAGGAAGAAGCAAGTGAACCAAGAAGAGATAGGCGACGGGGGCTCCGCCCCCCTCGCCATTTATAGCGGAAGACGGCCCTTTGGATTCACTCGAAGCCAAGCCCATTTTGGGGTCCGCGGCGCTCCGCGCTTGACCCTTTGGATTCACTCGAAGCCAAGCCCGAGCGTGGCTTGGTCCCGGGGGCTACTGTCGGCGTTCTGGGAAGGGGGTCCCCAGACTTGCCTGCGTGCGGCCCATGGCGTGGCTGTGTTGGCAGGCCTGTACGGCCCATCTTCATCGACAAGGAACCCCAGTGTTCGTCCGCGAGTACAAATCTGTACAAATCTTGTGTCTTTGCGTTGCGAGTGCGTCGAGTTCGTCCGCGAGACCTTAGCGAGCTAGGGCGTAGATCGGTAGAAGGGAAAGAACTTCGCCCGCACCCCAGTGTTCGAACCTTAAGGGTCTGTCAGAACCCCAGATCCAACAGTCCTGAAAGCTTGCTTATGATTTTTTCCAGGACAACAGACTTCATATAGCAAAAGATGGGCACGCTCAGGGGGGTAGGGCGCGCCCCCACCCTCGTGGATGGTGGGTGGCCCCCCTATGGTGCTCCCTTCGCCCAATATTTTTGATATATTCCAAAACTGACTTCCGTGCAGTTTCGGGACTTTTGGAGTCGTGCATAATAGGTCTCTAATATTTGCTCCTTTTCCAGCCCAGAATTCCAGCAGCCGGCATTCTCCCTCTTCGTGCAAACCTTGTAAAATAAGAGAGAATAGGCATAAGTATTATGACATAATGTGTAATAATAGCCCATAATGCTATAAATATTGATATAAAATCATGATTCAAAATGGACGTATCAAATCCCCCAAGCTTAGACCTTGCTTGTCCTCAAGCGGAAGCCGATATCGAAAAATATGTCCACACGTTTAGAGATAAAGGTGTCGATAAAATAAAATATGGACATGAGGGCATCATGATCATTCTTATAACATCAACACACACACACACACACACACATATATATATATATATACATATATATATATATATTCTCATATGATTTCTTATGCGAAAGTAACAATCTATGCACAATGTGAAGTATGAATCAGAAACTTCATTGAAAACTAACAAACTATAATCTCAGTCACCGAAGCAATTGCAATTTATCATTACAACGGAAAGAGTCAATATAAGAGCTTTTCAGCAAGTCCACATAGTCAACTATCATTTAGTCTTTCACAATTGCTAACACTCACGCAATACTTATGAGTATGAAGCTTTAATCGGACACAGAGAAAGATAGGGGCTTATAGTTTTTCCTCCCAACCTTTTACCCCAATGGTAATGTCAAAAATAATAGTTTATGAAAACCTACATCCAACTAGCTATATATAAATATAAATATAAATATATATATATCAGGATCTTTCCAACACACAGTGCTTGCCAAAGGATAAAATGTAAAAAAGGAAAGGTGAAGATCACCATGACTCTTGTATAAGGTATAAGACAAAAATAAAAGATAGGCCCTTCGCAGAGGGAAGCAGAGGTTGTCTTATGTTTTTATGGTTGGATGCACGAAATCTTAATGCAAAAGAACGTCACTTTATATTGCCACTTGTGATATGGACCTTTATTATGAAGTCCGTCGCTTTTATTTCTTCCACATCACAAGATCGTATAAAGCTTATTTTGTCCACACTAATAAATCATACATATTTAGAGAGCAATTTTTATTTCTTGCAACAATGACAACTTACTTGAAGGATCTTAGTCAATCCATAGGTAGATATGGTGGACTCTCATGGCAAACCCGGGTTTAAGGATATTTGGAAGCACAAGTAGTATCTCTAATTGGTGCAAAGAATTTGGCTAGCATGAGGACGAAAGGCAAGCTCCACATGTTGGATGATCCATGACAATATAATTTATTTCGGATGTAAGAAAACATAACCCATTACGTTGTCTTCCTTGTCAAACATCAACTTTTAGCATGACATATTTTAATGAGTGCTCACAATCATAAAAGATGTCCAAGATAGTATATTTATACGTGAAGACCTCTCTTTCTTTATTACATCCTATTAATTGCAATGATGACCAAAACTATGTTTGTCAACTCTCAACAACTTTTATTCATCATACTCTTTATATGTGAAGTCATTACTCTCCATAAGATCAATATGATCTCTTTATTATTTTTTATTCTTTCTCTTTTTTATTCATACTCACAGTTTTGGTTTTGTAGGTCACAGATCTGGCCTTGGAGGTGCTCGATTTTCTCGTGAAGCTTGAATATGGTCTCCCCAATGTTCTTGGCATCTAGCTTGTGATTGTTGGCGAACTCCGCGATCAGCATGTGGTTGGCGTCGAGTCCGCATTCCACCATCCCCTGGCACTTGAAAACTTGTTGCTCCATTCACTACAAAAAAAGACACTTCCAAGATGATACAGTAGGTCACGTTTTCTGTCATGCATGTACATCCATGACAAATTTATGACAGAATCAAGATAGTCATACCTGTCCTGTAGTAGAAGTGTTCCATGACATTACCAAAATTAACATCACGAAAGTGTCCACTTCCATGATGATAAATTCATGGAAGTGCTTTCGTCAAGGGTGGCCGACACGTGGCGTCCACTGTAACGGAACACCGTTAAGCTATCGGGTCCGGTTTTGGATCCGATAACCTGCTAACAGCCCGGACCAATGAGGATTTTCCATGTGTAGAATTCTCATTGGTCGGAGGAAACACGTGTTGGCTAACCGTTGGGACAGATGTCATCCATTCATCGGACAGGAGGTGCCTATGATAGGTCAACACGTGGCACGGCCCAATAGTGGCCCATTCTGGTGAAAAAGGCTAGCCTAGTAAAAATTAGCAAGCCGGCCCATATAAGGCCAACTTGTGTGAGGTCCATTTAATCCCACGGCCCATAAGAGATGTGCCAATTCGGCCTGTCAACGGCCCGTTAAAGATTTGACACCGTTGCAGCCCATCGTCAGTTTGAGCCCGTTTACAGCCCGCTATATATTTGGGCTCGATATTGGCCCAATGTGATTTGGGCCTGTTAACGGCCCATTCAAGGGATGGGCCGATTTTCAGGATGTACACCTTTCGGCCTTTTAGTGACCCATTTAAATGTTGGGCCAATTTCCGCCCTGTGTGTCTTTCAGCCTGTTGATGGCCCATAAATGAGTTGGGCCATTTGTAGTCGGACCTTAGTTTTGGCCTTTTAGCGACCCATTTAAGTGTTGGGCCAATTCCAGGCCTGGTGTGTCTTTCAGCTTGTTGACGACCCATAAATGATTTGGGCCATTTGTAGTCCGACCTGAGTTTTGGCCTTTTAACGGCCCATGCTCTTCATGGACCAATACCAGCATGGTTTCTCTTTCGGCCTGCTAAAGGCCCACAACACAGTTGGGCCATTTATAGTACGACCTGACTTTCGGCCTTGTAGCGGCCCATGCTGTTCATGGTCCAGTACGAGCCCGCTGTATCTTTCGGCCTGCTAAAGGCCCATGGTATAGTTGGGCCATATGTAGCCCGACCTTAGTAACGGCGTGTTAACGGCCCGTGAAATCAAATGGGCCCACCTGTTGCCCGCTTCAATGTCGGCCTGTTAATGACCCGGGAGTTAAGAGGGCCGACCATTAACTCTCGGCCTCGTAACGCCCCATTAACTTAATGGGACCACTAAAGTTCGTACATGTTTTTAGGCCCAATTAGATAATTTGAGCCCATTACGATGAGCAATTATGCAAAGGACCAAAACCGATCAAGAAAAGGTACAGCATACAGGGAAAAACTTTGCACATCCAGCATACACTACTAGGGAAAACCCTATACACAGAATCTTAGCAGCGGCGCGGCTCAAAAAGGAGCGCTGCTGCTAATTAGCAGTAGCGCGGGTGTGGAAAACCCGCTACTGACAAGTGCTTAGCAGTAGCGCGCTCGGCGTAACCCACGGTACTACAAATATCGACTGACAGTGCCCACCCAACTCGATTTAGCAGCAGCGCGGTGCCGCGAGCCGTGCTACTGCTATAGCTGTAGTAGTAGCGTGGTTTTTCTGAGGTCGCTGCTGCTAATTTTCAAATCGGGCACACTTTTGGTCCCGGTTAGCAGTAGCGCTTGTACCGAAAGCGCGCTCCTGCTACTTTCTTAGCAGCAGCGCGTTTTAAGTACCGCGCTACTGCTAATCCGCACCCACCACCTTTTCCCCACCCGTCCTCCCCCTCCCCCTCCTCTCCCTTTCCACTACGTGCGGAGGCCCAAATCCAAACCCACACTCTTCTGATTCCCCTTCTCCTCCCACTAGCCATTCCCTTCCTCGCCCAGCACCACTGCCGGCCTCGCACCTCGGTGCCACTCACAAATTCGGCGACCTCCTCTCGCAGACCCCTTCCCTCCCCCTCCATCCTCCTTCTCCGCTGTTGGAAGAAGAGGGAAACCAGCAGAGCGTCGTACACATGGCGGCGGCCAGATCCACCATGGACACAACCACTTGCACCTCCTCGCCGGGTCAAGGGTCCCACGACAAGCAGCAGCAGGTCACCGAGCTTCATCTAGGGTTTCGGGCATCGGCACCAACTCCGGCGGCCACCGGTGAGTTCCTCCTCCTACTGCTCTCTATCTCTCTCTTCCCTTTCTAATAATTTCTCTTCTTTTGTAGCAGCAGTAGACGAGAGCTGCGGGCACAAGTTGGGTGGGGAAGCACCATCACCACGAACAACTTCATCCCCTCCAGGACCAGTAGCAGCCATGAATGGAGAGGACGATGACGCCGAGCAGACGCAGCCGCCATGGCTGCAATTAATTTTTTTAATTCTGAATTAGTTAGTAGTAGCGCGGGGCTCTGACCCGCGCTACAACTAAGTAGTAGCAGTGCGGGTGGCAACCGCGCTCCTACTACTAGAAGTAGCAGTAGCACGGGTACCACCCGCGCTACTGCTAAAAGTTAGTTGTAGTGCCCTAGTAGTAGCGCAGCCCCCCACGCTACTACTAGCAATTATCCCGCGCTACTACTAGGGTTTTCCTTAGTAGTGATATATTACAGGAAATCAAAGATTGATGCCAGTGCAAATAAATGAACAGAACCTAATGATCTACAACGTCACAATCTGCAACCTCAGCGCGGATGATGCCCATAAGCATGTGGACAAGTTCTTGATTGCTTGGCTACACTGTCTCTGGAAACATTGATCAGTTGTTGTTGCGCACGAATGTGCAGCTCTGATTCCTCCACCATTTCCATCATTGCTTAAGCCATTAATTGGTTCACAAACATACATTTTTTCCCTTGCATTTGAGACAGAGGAAACTGAACAGATTCAGATGGCGATTTTGGGAGGCTTGTATTATTGATAGTGGAGAGTGTCTCGACCACTACATCATAACATAAATTAGGAGGGGAACCGAACAGATTAATCATGAGTTATTGCCATATTACGTGGCCTAGATTTATTGGAAAGTAATAATGGGGTTGCCTTGTTGTTTTTAGAGTTTGTCTTCTTATCATCATTTGCTAGGTCAGATAATAGGAAAGCAACATTGACACAGTGAATGTTTGGGCAACCAGACCACACCAGCCTACACCAAATTAACACAATATGGCACATCTATCATCAGCCAGGTAAGGTAATATGAAAGCAACATTGACACAATGAATGAATGGGCAACCAGAGCAGCACTACAATTCAGTAATGTGCATGATATGAGATAGTGCACTCATGCAGCTCAGTATGCAAAACTACCAGGCAGTTTTCCTTACAAAAATCAACATTGTCGCCTTTAACATTTTGCTACCACTGAATTTAGATCAGATAAAGGTTGGATTCACACCGATTAACAAAATACATGCTGATGTAAAAATATAGTGATATACAACAGGTACTTACATCAGCATTGGAGCACAACGAATTCCCGTAAGATACTTTCCTCGAATACGATCCCAATAGAGGGAACCTTCTATCATTTAACCTTATTTTCTAAAAGAGAGATGGGTAAGAAACATGTAGAAAATATGATCAAAATGCTATAAAATTTCATGATGCGAGGATACGCACACGCTTCTTAGAATGGAGTTGACATATTTTTGCTGGACTGGAGCGGACTAGTTCTTTGGCCACTAGAATCTGCTTATTATCAGTGGGAGTTGGGTTTCTCTGTGCTAGAGCAGTATCTATGAAAAGTGGAGTTGGTTTATTATCTCCTGTCGTTTGGATCTTTTGCAAAGACCTGGTTTGTAACCCTTCAGATTCTAACATAGTCGTCTTCCCCTTGCATGCCTTATATAGAAGAATGGTGCTTCAATTATAAAACATGCTACAATAGAGATGGAATAGGTACTGAAGAATAGAAAGGCATGACATATTGTCATGTATTCCCTTCATCCGGAAATAAATGGATGGGTCTAGGCGTATTTCAGTTCTAGATACATCCAGTTTTATCCATTTCTGCGACATGTAATCTGGATGGATGGAGTATGATGTAAGAGCTAGGGATACGACAGGACAACTGTGTAAAAAACACTACTTGAATGTAAAATTGTATGCTAGCAGAATACATTACAGAAAAACACTAAGGCAACATATGCGTGTATGATTGGGAAACTAAGATGGCATTGCAGGAGACCACTAGAACAACACTTCAATGTAAAAAAAGAACATGGTATGGTAGACAGATGAAGTACATACTGATGAATAACAATGCATAAGATATTGAGAAGCATGATGTCCATACTAAGCAGATGGCATTGCGATAGAGTAGAATGACAGTACTTGAATTTGAAAACATGTTATCATTAATGGAATAGGTACTAAAAAACAGGAAAGCATGCCATATTTACATGCATGATCAGCAGGCGAAGCACAATGCATTGCAAAAGAGTAGATGCACTCCAGGACATCATATGCATGTTGTACCCATATAAAGGGCCAAGTTAGAGCAATGACCTTATGGGGTGAATAGGATTCATCATCTTCCTGCAAGTCTTGTGAAGAACTTCATTTACATGTGCCATCATATTGGGTATCATTGACGTCAAGTTTGTTGGCCGTTACATTGCTCCGTGAGGTTCTTGTGGATAAATCAATGTGTGCAATTATATCTGACATGCATGGAAGACACCTAGTAGTTAGATTTATGTAATGAGTGCTTGTAGGAGATGGCATAAATAGTAGTACTGGCGTTAACTAGCAGCAACATGTCTGAAAAACTAAAGGGAGAACACAAATGAAAGCTACAGAATATGTATCGTTTGTACTCGAGATTAACTAGATGGCACACAAAAGTATTAAGGAACAACATAGGTTATACTAGAAGTGGTATAATACTATAATCACCAGCCTGTGGGATAGCATTGGCTGATGGATGATAACTATGGAAAAGTATTACCTAAAGAACAAGTCTCTTAGCTAAACTATGGAACAGCGTTAACTCCTGAACAAGACCAGTAAGAGATCATCATGAATATAAAGTGAAATGTGATCATCTATTTTCAATGCTTAGATGAATAACAAAGCCATAAATGTTGCACACAAGTAAGATGAGGGTACAACCTATCTGGCCGCCATCCATAGGAGTGAGCATCATGTGCTGACTTGTCGATGGCCCTGCACTTGTGTGGTTGTCCATGTCGGGCATGCGCGTTCGATGCAGGGAATTGTTGAGTGGGGACTACATCTCCCTTCTGTTGCATGCCTCCCTTGTTGGAGCATCTGCGGTGAGTCGGAAGACAGTGTGGCTAAAGATGCAGAAAATGCATAATGTTAAGAACGACACATCTCTCTGATTTGAAGAAATACCCTAAGAGATCAACAACAAGGTATGAGAGTGGTCACACGTCTGTTGACTGAAGACTAAATTGGGGTCACACGATTTTTTTTATTTTGGTTCTGTCCGATCTACGCCGGATGGCTTGCTGGCCGTCTTGTGCCTCCCGGCTGACACCGTTCGGAATCTTCCCCGAAGAGCCAGCAACCACCGGCAGAGCAGCCTGCCTCCACCGTCCGTGGCCACGACCAAAACCCCGCTCCCCGCCCCACCGCACTACCATGGTTACGCCGCCCCCAGACCAATCCAGAAAGACTCGTCGTCATCCACATCTGGTGGCGGCAGTACCTTCAACCCACGCAACTCTAAGATAGCCATCTAAGCGCTGCTTCCACGGCGAACTTGCGCCCCCATACCCTTACGTTAGACACCAGCCAACCAGCAGCCTAGGAGCTCCACCGGCTTGAGTGGTGCTGCTTCCCATTGGGAATCGATTGGCCCGGAATAAAAATTCAGACAACTGACACCTAAATAAAGTGATTTGATATGAGGGTGCGACCTATCCGGCGGCCCGGTAAAGTAGGCAGCTCCAGCTGCCTAGTCGGTGAGGCCGGCACGGTTGCGGTTGCTACCGGCGGCAGGGAAGTAGAGATGTCGCGATGGTCGACGGCTACGGGGAAGCAGCGTTGGGGCTCTAGACGGGTCCAAAGTAGGAGTCGCTTCGGTGCCGTGAACAACGGTGGGGGTGAGTCGGCTCCGGTACGGTTCACGCGGCCGTCGTTGAGGCAGCTCCGGCAGCACGGAGTCAAGGCACACGGCCCAGTGCACGACGGAAAATGGACAGCATCTTCGGGATTAGAGAGGAAGGCGGCTGTGAATTTGGTGCGGTGGGGGCGCTATGGAGGAGGGGCTGAGGTTTCGCAGCTCAGGAGAAGGGAGCTTCCGGGCAGAAGGTGCTTTGGTGCGCACGAGGTATGAATGGCGAATTGGGAGGGGGAACCATGTGTTATGGACGCATTTGTCTAAAATGTGTGTGTGTGTGTGGGGGGGTTACAGTTCTACCCCTGCCTTTAGGATTCTCGGCTTGGGTCTGTGTACTGAGGGTCGGGGATAGTAGAGTAACTTTGCTTTTCCCAAATAGTGGGCGCGAGCGATTTCGTCCGAGGAGTGTGTGTTTTGAAATATACTGGGCGCGAGCGATTTCGGGCAAGGAGGGCCTGTTTTGAAATATAGTGGGCGCGAGCGATTTCGGGTGAGGAGGGCGTGTTTTGAAATATAGTGGGCGTGAGCAATTTAGGGCAAGGAGAGCGTGTTTTGAAGTAATGGGTGCGACCTATTTCAGGCGAGGAGAGAGTGTTTTGCCGACCATGGTTTATGAATTATTCGGCACATGTCATTCCGGTCGAGGATATGGCGCGCTTGGATGAAGTTACGAACCTACCCTCAATGTACAATGGGCCAATTGATGGTGTCCCACATAGGCCGGTAATTTCGTGTATCCCATTTATTTGCTCAGGCGAATTCCACCGAGCAGAGGGTGTTTAACAATTCGTTCAAATTTTGGGAGAACGAGCATCCACGTCTACCTTACCAAGTCGATTCGAATCAGATTTTGAAATATTAGCTTGCCACTTCTTTCTTAGATGGAGAGATGATGACAAATAGTTGACTGATACGTCTCCAACGTATCTATAATTTTTGATTGCTCCATGCTATATTATCTACTGTTTTAGACTATATTGGGCTTTATTTTCCACTTTTATATTATTTTTGGGACTAACCTATTAACCGGAGGCCCAGCCCAGAATTGCTGTTTTTTTGCCTATCTCAGTGTTTCGAAGAAACAGAATATCAGACGGAGTCCAAACGGAATAAAATCTTCGGGAACGTGATTTTCTCACCGAACGTGATCCAGGAGACTTGGACCATGCTCCAAGGAACAAAAGAGGCGGTCACGAGGGTGGGGGGCGCCCCTCCCTAGGGCGCGCCCCCCTGCCTCGTGGGCCCCTCGGTGCTCCACCGACGTACTCCTTCCTCTGATATATACCTACGTACCCCCAAACGAACAGATAAGGAGCCAAAAACCTAATTCCACCGCCGCAACTTTCTGTATCCACGAGATCCCATCTTGGGGCCTATTCTGGAGCTCCGCCGGAAGAGGGCCGTCATCACGGAGGGCTTCTACATCATCCTAGCCTCTCCGATGAAGTGTGAGTAGTTTACCTCAGACCTTCGGGTCCATAGTTAGTAGCTAGATGGCTTCTTCTCTCTTTTTGGATCTCAGTACAATGTTCTCCCCCTCTCTTGTGGAGATCTATTCGATGTAATCTTGTTCTTTTGCGGTGTGTTTGTTGAGACCGATGAATTGTGGGTTTATGATCAAGTCTATCTATGAACAATATTTGAATCTTCTCTGAATTCTTTTATGTATGATTGGTTATCTTTGCAAGTCTCTTCGAATTATCCGTTTGGTTTGGCCAACTAGATTGGTAGTTCTTGCCATGGGAGAAGTGCTTAGCTTTGGGTTCGATCTTGCGGTGTTCTTTCCCAGTGACAGAAGGGGCAGCAAGACACGTATTGTATTTTGCCAGCGAGGATAACAAGATGGGGTTTATTTCATATTGCATGAATTTATCTCTCTACATGATGTCATCTTGCTTAAAGCGTTACTCTATTTTTAACTTAATACTCTAGATTCATGCTGGATAGCGGTCGATGAGTGGAGTAATAGTAGTAGATGCAGAATCGTTTCGATCTACTTGTCACGGACGTGATGCCTATATACATGATCATGCCTAGATATTCTCATAACTATGCTCAATTCTGTCAATTGCTCAACAGTAATTTGTTCACCCACCGTAGAAAACTTACACTACTGGAATCAGGGAATTTGCCGTCATCCTGCTCTTTGCCGTCAACCAGCGGACGGCAAAGACCCTCTTTGCCGTCCGCTTCATAAAAGCGGATGGCAAAGAACAGGCTGATGGCAAATTCCCTGATTGCCATCAGCCATTTCTTTGCCGTCTGCCTACTGGACCTTTGCCGTCCGCTGGCGGACGGCAAAGAAAGGGCCTAGCTAACGGCCGTTTCCCCCCTCTTCTATGTGCTCTCTTTGCCCTAACCCACCCCCCTCTGTCTCTCCGGCCCCACACTCCCCTCTCTCACCCCGCGCCCCCAATTCAAACGCGCCCGCCCCGCCGCCGCCGAGCCCCGCCGCCGTCGAGCACCGCCCCACCCCGCCGCCCCACCCTGCCACCGCAGCACCCCGCCGCCCCGGCCGCCCACCCGCCCCCACCCCCCCGCCCCCCGACCCCCCCGCCCCCCGCCGCCCGTCGCCCGCACCACCCTGCTCCCCCTCCGCCCACCGCCCGCACCTCGCCACCAGCTGCCGAGCCTCGCCGCCGCCGAGGCACCGCCCCGCCGCCCCACTGGCCACCGCACCTCGCCGCACCTCCGTGTCCCGAAGGTGAGAGCCCCTCTTCTCCTTTTTTGTTTTTTCTATTTTTTTAGTTTAGATTACTTTTAGTTTTGTTTTAGATTTAGTTTAGTTTAGATTACTTTTAGTTTGGTTTTAGGTTTAGTTTTAGGTTTAGTTTAGTTTTAGGTTTACGTTTAGTCATGAAAAAAAAAAGAAGAAGAAGAAGAAGAAGAAGAAGAAGAAGAAGAAGAAGAAGAAGAAGAAGAAGAAGAAGAAGAAGAAGAGGAAGAAGAAGAGGAGGTAGAAGAAGAAGAAGAAGAAGAAGAAGAAGAAGAGGAAAAAGGAAAGGAGGAGGAAGAAGAAGAAGGAAAAAAAGGAAGAAAAAGGAAGAAGAAAAGGAAAAAAGAGGAAAAAACCCCGACCCGACACGCACCCCGATCCGACACCCGACCCCGAGACCCGACCGACACCCCGACCCCGAGCGTGACCGACACCCCGACCCCGACATACCGACACGGCACCATCGAGCCGACCCGGCAATCGACCGCCCTGAGACCCCGAACGACTCCCCAAGCCCCGAGCCTGACTCCGACAAACCCACCCCGACACCGACACGAACACCCCGACTGGCACCCCGCCCGACCCGACACCCGACCCCGATCCGACACCTCGACCTCGACCGCCGACAAACACCCCGACCCGACCGACACTCGACCCGGACCGAGCGATCCGAAACCCGACCCGCACGGCACCCCAACCAGCCCCGAGACCCCGACCCCGACACGACCCCGCACCCCGACCCGGCGACACCCCGGCCCTGACCCACCGACACCGACAACCGAACCCCGACCCCGACACGGCACCCCGAGACCGACACGACACCCCGACCCCGACACGGCACCCCGACACCGACACGACACCCCGACCCCGACACCTCCCAAAAAGGTGTTCTTTGGCCTTCCAGAGGCCGACGGGGTCATATATTTGTTAATTATTCGTTAGGTCATATATTTTTTGATTTTGTCACGTTGCCTGGTGAGGGTCGGCTTCCAGAGCTTGGATTGAGCTGGGAGCACTACGTGGCTGCCCCGGCCCCGCCGAATGAGATTATCGACGGTGTCGTGTGCGACACGAGGGCAGACATGGTGATCAGAAAGTTCTGGGTAATTTCGAATTTACACATTTAAAAATCTTCAACTAGCTAGTTATTAATTGTACTAATCAATATTGTCTCATTTGATTGCAGACATTCTACAGGTGTGAGGAGGGATACGAGGAGGACGCGGCACATGTTATCGAGAACGTCTGCAAGCGCCTACTCCAGAACTTACGGCACGAGGCTCGGGTGTAGGCTGTTCGAGACTACTATGCCTTGCGTGGTATCAAGAAGACCAAGCCGGCGTGCCGCGATAAGTTCCTGAGTAAGGAGCAGTACATGAAGGTAATTCTTAAGGCTTTCTCTACTTAAGTTCCTTCATTTAGTAATTCTTAGCCGTAGCGCTCAAGTTTCTATTTGCTAACTTAGGCGCCTCCGAGATGGTGTGCGCATCGGATGGATTGTTGGGAGGTGTTGGTCGATGAGTGGTGCTCAAAACAATGGCTAGCCCTCCACAACGAGACCAAGGACAAACGTGCCCAAATGGAAGGTGTGCCACACCATCAAGGCAGCTCCAACTTATATCAGTTCGGGCACAACTGGGTATGTGGTTTGCTTCACGATTCATGCAATTCATTCATCATGCTAGCTTGAGCCCTTTAATTACTAATTTTCATTGTTTCTCTCTTTCAGGCACGCTACAATAAGGCGGATAAGGTGCCAGAGGTGTACGACCTATATGCCATGGCCCACATTGCCTCTTTCAAGAAAGTCAAGGCTTTCTCTCAGTCTGACCTCGATGATGCAAACAACATCACCAACATCTCCTCCCACAACAAGCTCGTGAGATATAGAGATGAGGGGAAGGCGAGGAAAGGGGAGGACTTTAACCCGAGCCAGGGTCCCATTGATCCAGAGCTGGTGATGATATCTGGTGGCGGGAGGTCCCATGGCTCCATAGCCATTGGAGATGGACTTATCCGTTGTCCTAGCACTCTCCCGGAGATCAAGGCGCGCCAGTCGAGCTCCGCTCCTGAGATAAGGCCTCGTGAACGGCCAGTGCAACTCGCCATCAAGGTTAGTGATACGTACTCAGTTATCTTTCTCCATTACATTGTGTGCGCTTCCATCAATGATTACAAATGGTCATGTGAGTGGTGTTGCAGGCTGCTATACAGAGTGAGAGAGATAGAACGGAGAAACTTCTGGCGGAGGCGGCGGAGAGGCAGCGGGAGTTGGAGGAGTGGACGACAAAGATGATGGAGGAGGAGAGGGCACGGAATGACATGCAGGCAAGGGCCATGTACGAGCTCCTTGTGGTAAGTTTCTTCTGTAGATTAGCCAAAACATTCATGTAGTGTTTGTCACATTACTAACTAGTATGACTGAGTCGTCAAAACCAAATGTGCAGTCTGTGTGTGAGAAGACAGGTCAGACCGCTCCGCCGATGCCAGTGATTGCTCCTGGGACCATGGTGAGTTTTATTTGAATGGACATTACTTGCTAGTCTTAACATTTGAGTGTCATCATGCTAACAAGACATTGGAAATGATCTTTGGTGCAGCGTAACTCCAGACAAGCATTGCACGATCCTTCTCCATCTACCGACACGAGCCACCCCGCTCCTACACCTCCTGGATCTTGGTAAGTTTATCTAGTGTTTTGCTTAACACATGCATAAAGACCTAGACTTAGCTTTATTTCCTCCAATGCTTACCATAATGACCTAGACTTAGCTTCTTCTCCTCCAAAATTACTTAATAAGCTTACTGACCTCCAAAACCATCCATTTTACCTAAGTTAGCTCTAAAACGATCTGTACTTAGCTTACTTATGTCAAAAATTGCATAATTAGCTTAGTTAGCTCATAGACGATCCATTTTACCTAAGTTAGCTCTAAAATGACCCATTTAACCTAGGTTAGCTTATAAATGATCCAGTTCATCCAAGTTAGCTAAAAAATGACCCATTTCACCTAGGTTAACTCCAAAATGACCCATCTTACCTAGGTTATCTCATAAACGATCCATTTCAACTAATTTAGCTCATAAACGATCCATTTCACCAAGTTAGCTAAAAAACAATCCATTTCACCTAAATTAGCTCTTAAATGATCCATTTCACCTAAGTTAGCTCAAAAAGATCCATTTCAACTAAATTAGCTCATAAATGATCCATTTCACCTAAGTTAGCTCAAAAACGATCCATTTCAACTAAGTTAGCTCATAAATGATCCATTTCACCTAAGTTAGCTAAAAAACGATCCATTTCACCTTAGTTACCTCAAAAAGATCCATTTGACCTTAGTTAGCTCATAAACGACCCATTTCAACTAAGCTAGCTCATAAATGATCCATTTCACCTTAGCTAGCTCATAAACGACCCATTTCAACTTAGTTAGCTCATATATGATTCATTTCACATAAGTTAGCTCATAAATGACATACTCTTCTTGTTCTAGTCTTCTTCTTGTTCTACTCTTCTTGTTCTAGTCTTCTTCTTGTTCTACTCTTCTTCTTGTTCTACTCTTCTTGTTCTAACTTTCTTATTTTTCATTTTGCAGATTTCATTCATTTGACGAAAGCTTGCATAGATGGAGTGCTCCTTATCCCTTTCTCTGTTTCTTTTGTATCGTTGAACTATGCATGTATCGTTGGATGAAACTATTGTAATATATATGGTTGGATGCCTCTATGTTGAACTTGTTATGTATGATGGAACTATGCATGTAATATATATGGTTGGATGATGAAGTTATGTGTTGGATATCTTATATGTTTGCTCTGTAATGGCCTTTTGAAATATATCTATATATGTCATATATATTGGTGATGAAAATTGTTGGATTTAATAAAAAACAAATAAAAGAGCCAATATGCAGGCTCTTTGCTGTCTGCCACCGACGGCAACGGGCTCTTTGCCGTCTGCCGTGGACGGCAAAGAAGACACGTGGCATCCAGCTGTGCTTCCTGGGAGCTGACCCATTTGGTCAATTTGCCTACAGTGGCAGACGGCAAAGACTTTGCCATCAGTGGCAGACGGCAAAGAACCTGCCATGTAGTGACGCGTAGATGACATCATACGGCGGACGGCAAAGACACTAGAAATTTTGCCGTCAGCGGCGGACGGCAAAGGCCTGCCGTTAGCCACTTAACGGACTGACAGCGCAATTATTGCCGTCCGCTCTCTTTGCCGTCCGCCGCATACGGCAAAGGGCCTTTGCCGTCAGCCGCCAGGAAGCAGACGGCAAAGTAGCTATTTACTGTAGCCTACTTTTCCGGAGCCTTTTGCCGTCCGCGGCTGACGGCAAAGGCCTTTGCCGTCCGCCGTGGCAGACGGCAAAATAGCTGATTCCTGTAGTGTTATGATCTCGAGAGAAGCCACTAGTGAAACCTATGGCCCCCGGGTCTATTCTCATCATATCAATCTCCATCACTTTAATCTTGTTTTGTTTTTACTTTGCCATTTACTTTTCACTTTGCATCTTTATATCAAAAATACCAAAAATATTATCTATCGGATCTCACTTCCGTAAGTGACCGTGAAGGGATTGAGAACCCCTAATCGCGTTGGTTGCATTGAGCTATTTGTGTTGTGTAGGTACAAGGGACTTGCGCGTGGCATCCTACTGGATTGATACCTTGGTTCTCAAAAACTGAGGGAAATACTTACGCTACTCTGCTGCATCATCCCTTCCTCTTCGGGGAAAACCAACACAAGCTCAAGACGTAGCAAGAAGGATTTCTGGCGCCGTTGCCGGGGAGCCTACGCAAAAAGTCAACATACCAAGTACCCATCACAATCCTTATCTCCCGCATTACATTAGTTGCCATTTGCCTCTCGTTTTCCTCTCCCCCCAATTCACCCTTGCCATTTTATTCGCCCTCTCTCTCCGTACCCTCCCTCTCTATTTGCCTCTTTTTGCCCATTTGCTTTGGTTTGCTCGTGTGTTGGATTGCTTGTTTGTCGCGATGGCTCAAGATACTACCAAATTGTGTGACTTCACCAATACCAACAATAATGATTTTCTTAGCACTCTGATTGCTCCTCTTGCCAATACTAAACCTTGTGAAATCAATACTGCTTTGTTGAATCTTGTTATGGAAGATCAATTCGACGGCCTTCCTAGTGAAGATGTCGCTACTCATCTGAATAGCTTCGTTGATTTATGTGATATGCAAAAGAAAAAAGATGTCGATAATGATGTCATTAAATTGAAGCTATTTCCTTTTTCGCTTAGAGATCGTGCTAAAGCTTGGTTTTCGTCTTTGCCTAAAAATAGTATTGATTCTTGGAACAAGTGCAAAGATGCTTTTATCTCTAAGTATTTTCCTCCCGCTAAGATCATCTCTCTTAGAAACGACATTATGAATTTTAAGCAACTTGATCATGAACATGTTGCACAAGCTTGGGAGAGAATGAAATTAATCATACGTAATTTCCCTACTCATGGTTTAAATTTGTGGATGATTATACAAAAAATTTATGCCGGATTGAATTTTGCTTCTAGAAATCTTTTAGATTCCGCCGCGGGAGGCACTTTTATGGAAATCACTTTAGGAGATACTACTAAACTCCTAGATAATATTATGGTTAATTATTCTCAATGGCATACTGAAAGATCTTCTAATAAAAAAGTGCATCCGATAGAAGAAATCAATGTTTTGAGTGGAAAGATGGATGAACTTATGAAATTATTTGCTACTAAGAGTGTTTCTTCTGATCCTAATGATATGCCTTTGTCTACCTTGATTGAGAATAACAATGAATCTATGGATGTGAATTTTGTTGGTAGGAATAATTTTGGTAACAACGCTTATAGAGGGAATTTTAATCCTAGGCCTTATCCTAGTAATCCTTCTAATAATTATGGGAATTCCTACAACAACTCTTATGGAAATTATAATAAGATGCACTCTGATTTTGAATCAAATATTAAAGAATTTATTTCTTTGCAAAAGAATTTTAATGCTATGATTGAAGAAAAATTGCTTAAGATTGATGATTTGGCTAGGAACGTTGATAGAATTCCTCTTGATGTTGATGCTTTGAAACTTAGATCTATTCCACCTAAGCATGATATTAATGAGTCTCTAAAAGCCATGAGAATTTCAATTGATGAGTGTAAAGAAAGAACCGCTAGGATGCGTGCTTCCAAAGATGCCTATGCATAGCAAGTATGTTAGACTTAGATGTGTTTCTCACATGCTTTATGATGCTCCTTTTGTGCTTCAATTCTTGTCTTTCATGAGAGCATCATTAAAATTATCAATGCCTAGCTATAAGGCTTTAAAGAAAAGCGCTTGTTGGGAGACATCCCTATATTTTTCCTTGCTGTTATTTAATAAATAAATTATTTAGCCTCTGTTTTGGTTGTGTTTTTTGTGTTTAATTAGTGTTTGTGCCAAGTACAACCGTTGGGAAGACTTGGGGAAAGTCTTGTTGAACTTGCTGTAAAAAACAGAAACTTTGCGTTCAGTGCCGGAATTACTAAAAATCATCAGAACGTGATAAAATACTGATTCCAATTGCTGCTGATCAATAAAAAAATTATCTAGGTCGTCTAATTTTGGTAGATTTTTTGGAGTTCCAGAAGTTTGCGTTAGTTACAGATTACTACAGACTGTTCTGTTTTTGACAGATTCTGTTTTTTCGTGTGTTGTTTGCTTATTTTGATGAATCTATGGTTAGTAAAATAGTTTATAATCCATAGAGAAGTTGGAATACAGTAGGTTTAACACCAAAATAAATAAAGAATGATTTCATTACAGTACCTTCAAGTGGTTTTATGTTTTCTTTCTCTAACGGAGCTCACGAGATTCCTATTGAGTTTTGTGTTGTGAAGTTTTCAAGTTTTGGGTGAGTTCTTTTGATGGATTATGGAACAAGGAGTGGCAAGAGCCTAAGCTTGGGGATGCCCATGGCACCACCAAGATAATCCAAGGACACCAAAAAGTCAAAGCTTGGGGATGCCCCAGAAGGCATCCCCTTTTTCGTCCACTTCCATCGGTAATTTACTTGGAGATATATTTTTATTCACCAACATGATATGTGTTTTGCTTGGAGCGTCTTGTATTATTTGTGTCTTTGTTTGTTAGTTTTCAACAATCATACTTTCTGTACACACCTTTTGAGAGAGTCATCTATGAATTAAAATTTGATAGAATACTCTATGTGCTTCACTTATATGTTTTGAGCTATGTAGTTTTGCTCTACGCACTTCACTTATATCTTTTGAGCGTTATTATTTTGCTCTATGTGCTTCACTTAGATCATTTAGAGAACGGTGGTGGTTTGTTTTAAAAGAAACTATTGATCTCTCATGCATCACTTAAATTATTTTGAGAGTCTTAATATCATGGTAATTTTCTTAATATAAATATGCTTGGTGTTCAAGATATGTGAAATTTTCTTTTGAGTGCGTTGAATACTAAGAGAAGATTGAAGCATGATAATTGTTTTGAGATATGGAGGTGATAATATTAGAGTTATGCTAGTTTAGTAGTTGTGAATTTAAACAATACTTGTGTTAAAGTTTGTGATTCCTGTAGCATGCACGTATGGTGAACCGTTATGTGATGAAGTCAGAGCATAATTTATTTATTGATTGTCTTACTTATGAGTGGCGGTCGGGGACGAGCGATGGTCTTTTCCTACCAATCTATCCCCCTAGGAGCATGCGCGTAATACTTTGCTTTGATAACTTCTAGATTTTTGCAATAAGTATATGAGTTCTTTATGACTAACGTTGAGTCCATGGATTATATGCACTTTTTCCCATCCTTCCACCATTGCTAGCCTCTCTAATACCGCGCACCTTTCGCCGGTATCATACACCCACCATATACCTTCCTCAAAACAGCCACCATACCTACCTATAATGGCATTTCCATAACCATCCCGAGATATATTGCCATGCAACTTTCCACCGTTCTGTTTATTATGACACGATCGATCATTGTCATATTGCTAGCATGATCATGTAGTTGACATCGTATTTGTGGCAAAGCCACCATTCATAATTCTTTCATACATGTCACTCTTGATTCATTGCATATCCCGGTACACCGCTGGGGGCATTCATATAGAGTCATATTTGTTCTAAGTATCGAGTTGTAATTGTTGAGTTGTAAGAAAAATAAAAGTGTGATGATCATCATTTTCTAGAGCATTGTCCCAAGTGAGGAAAGGATGATGGAGACTATGATTCCCCCATAAGTCGGGATGAGACTCCGGATGAAAAAAAAGAGGCCATAAAAAAGTGAAAAGGCCCATAAAAATGAGAGAAAAAGAGAGAAGGGACAATGTTACTATCCTTTTACCACACTTGTGCTTCAAAGTAGCACCATGATCTTCATGATAGAGAGTCTCTCGTTATGTCACTTTCATATACTAGTGGGAATTTTTCATTATACAACTTAGCTTGTATATTCCAAAGATGGGCTTCCTCAAATTTCCCTAGGTCTTCATGAGCAAGCGAGATGGATGCACACCCACTTAGTTCCTTTTGATGAGCTTTCATATACTTATAGCTCTAGTGCATCCGTTGCATGGCAATCCCTACTCACTCACATTGATATCTATTGATGGGCCTCTCCATAGCTCGTTGATACGCCTAGTTGATGTGAGACTATCTTCCCCTCTTTTTGTCTTCTCAACAATCACCCGTCTATTCCACATAGTGCTATGTCCATGGCTCACGCTCATGTATTGCATGAAGATTGAAAAAGTTAGAGTATGAAACAATTGCTTGGCTTGTCATCGGGGTTGTGCATGATTTAAATACTTTGTGTGGTGAAGATAGAGCATAGCTAGACTGTATGATTTTGTAGGGATAACTTTCTTTGGCCATGTTATTTTAAGAAGACATAATTACTTTATTAGTATGCTTGAAGTGTTATTATTCTTTATGTCAATATGAACTTTTGTCTTGAATCTTTCTAATCTGAATATCCATACCACAATTAAGAAATTTTGCATTGAAATTATGCCAAGTAGCACTCCGCATCAAAAATTCTCTTTTTATCATTTACCTACTCGAGGACGAGCGGGAAATAAGCTTGGGGATGCCTGATACTTCTCCAACGTAACTATAATTTTTGATTGCTCCATGCTATATTATCTACTGTTTTATACTATATTGGGCTTTATTTTCCACTTTCATATTATTTTTGGGACTAACCTATTAACCGGAGGCTCAGCCCAGAATTGCTGTTTTTTTGCCTATTTCAGTGTTTCGAAGAAACAGAATATCAGACGGAGTCCAAACGGAATAAAACCTTCGGGAACGTGATTTTCTCACCGAACGTGATCCAGGAGACTTGGACCCTGCTCCGAGGAACAAAAGAGGCGGTCACGAGGGTGGGGGCGCCCCCCTAGGGCACGCCCCCCTGCCTCGTGGGCCCCTCGGTGCTCCACCGACGTACTCCTTCCTCCTATATATACATACGTACCCCCAAACGAACAGATAAGGAGCCAAAAATCTAATTCCACCGCCGCAACTTTCTGTATCCACGAGATCCCATCTTGGGGCCTGTTCCGGAGCTCCGCCGGAAGAGGGCCGTCATCACGGAGGGCTTCTACATCATCCTAGCCTCTCCGATGAAGTGTGAGTAGTTTACCTCAGACCTTCGGGTCCATAGTTAGTATCTAGATGGCTTCTTCTCTCTTTTTGGATCTCAATACAATGTTCTCCCCCTCTCTTGTGGAGATCTATTCGATGTAATCTTCTTATTTTGTGGTGTGTTTGTTGAGACCGATGAATTGTGGGTTTATGATCAAGTCTATCTATGAACAATATTTGAATCTTCTCTGAATTCTTTTATGTATGATTGGTTATCTTTGCAAGTCTCTTCGAATTATCCGTTTGGTTTGGCCAAGTAGATTGGTAGTTCTTGCCATGGGAGAAGTGCTTAGCTTTGGGTTCGATCTTGCGGTGTTCTTTCCCAGTGACAGAAGGGGCAGCAAGACACGTATTGTATCGTTGCCATCGAGGATAACAAGATGGGGTTTATTTCATATTGCATGAATTTATCTCTCTACATGATGTCATCTTGCTTAAAGCGTTACTCTGTTTTTAACTTAATACTCTAGATGCATGCTGGATAGCGGTCGATGAGTGGAGTAATAGTAGTAGATGCAGAATCGTTTCGATCTACTTGTCACGGACGTGATGCCTATATACATGACCATGCCTAGATATTCTCATAACTATGCTCAATTCTGTCAATTGCTCAACAGTAATTTATTCACCCACCGTAGAAAACTTATGCTCTCGAGAGAAGCCACTAGTGAAACCTATGGCCCCCGGGTCTATTCTCATCATATCAATCTCCATCACTTTAATCTTGTTTTGTTTTTACTTTGCCTTTTACTTTTCACTTTGCATCTTTATATCAAAAATACCAAAAATATTATCTATCGGATCTTACTTCTGTAAGTGACCGTGAAGGGATTGACAACCCCTAATCGCGTTGGTTGCGTTGAGCTCTTTGTGTTGTGTAGGTACGAGGGACTTGCGCGTGGCCTCCTACTGGATTGATACCTTGGTTCTCAAAAACTGAGGGAAATACTTACGCCACTCTGCTGCATCATCCCTTCCTCTTCAGGGAAAACCAACGCAAGCTCAAGACCTAGCATTGACCCACTCCGAAACGAGAATAAAACCCAAAATGAAATATCTCGATTCAATGAAATAGCACGTTCACCAGGTCAAAATAGTGAACTAAATCCAAAATTAAACACCTCAATCGAGTAGCATGTTGTATAGTATTATAGTACTCCATGCACATGTTGAGAGTCATATTAATGAACTTGTTTGATATACGCATATATCCGTTCATGTGTGGATTGCAGACAACATGTTCTCCAATTTAAATATTTGAATGCAAGATTATATCGAAACATGGTTTACATCAGTCTTTGATGCATAAAACGCAACCTCCCCCTCTATCGGACTCCTGCTCTCTCTCTCTCTCTCTCTCTCTCTCTCTCTCGCCGACAATCTTCTATTCTGTCGCATGCATCCAACACACAAACCTTGTTGGTCCCTCTCCCTCTCTCCCCGTCTCTCTCACTCTCTCTCTCTCTCTCTCTCTCTCTCTTTCTCTCTTTGTGTGTGTGGGGGGGTCTTTCTAGTTCGCATGCATATATACTCCATCTATAGGTCTCTCTCGCACACTATGTATGATTCTCTAGTCCAAGCTAAATATCTTGGGTGCACTCATTGTACGCAAACAAATTCCTTGGCTCGTCGCTCGTACCTCTCTCACGCACCACTCTGTCGTCTCGGAGCTCTTCCCTCTCTCTCAAACTCTCCATCTACCTGGGTCACACATAAACATGCATATCTCACTCGCACTCGATAGACCCATCTAAAACTTTATCTCTCTCCCTCGTTCTCTCTCCATCTCGCACGCACACACACACACAATCTCATGCCTAGCCAAGTATGATGGTCTCTCACTCAAATGTAGGCACATGCAGCTCCCCTATATGTATATGACTAGCTAATCTTAGTCTCCATCACAAACATGTGCATGGTCTATCTCGATTTCTCTCGGGGCATCTTTCTATCTCGCACGCACCTCCCTCGAACTCCCACCCATAAAAGTCCCCTCGCGATCTCGAGGGGATCTCTCTATCACAAACACACCCTCTCTCCCTCCCCATGCGTCCATGTTCTCCATGTGTCCCTCTCGACCTTCGTTCCTTGTTGGCCAGACCTCTATTGGACATGTGCTATAGGGGTGTCTCTCTCCATTGCAAACAATCACGCACTAGCTATTTTCGTGTATCTCCTCACCTCGCTTTTCTATCTCGGAGATGCATGTGTGATATGTTTGCATAAGAAACGAAAAAACACACTCTCCCTCTCTAATTTATCATTTGTTGTCCCTTTCTCTTTCACACACATACTCTTTTTGCACACTCACTCATTCTCCTTCACACGCACTTGATCTCTCTTGACTTAGGCACTCTCTTCGGTCCATATCATATAGATTTATTGAAAAGTCAAACATCACAAAGTTTGACCATGTACGTGGAGAAAAACATTTACATCTAGAACGGCAAATATATACCATTAGATTCATCATGAGATGTAGTTTCATATTATGTATCCTTGGTATTGTAGATACAAATAACATTTGCGTAAACCTGATCAATGTTTCCAAAGTTTGACTCCTAAATTTTTTTACATGCACTGCATTATCGAGCGGATGGAATATCTCTTTCCCCCTCTCAGCTATCTGACACCACTCAGCCTTATTGGGGCTCCACTATCTCTCTCAAACTTTATATCTCCCTGGTTCACACATACACATGTCTCGCTCGCACTACATATAGACCCATCCAACACTCTCCGCCCTTGTTCTCTCTCTATGTGACACGCACCCCTCTAAGTACCATAATCCCTCACTCCATCATAGGCGCACACACTCCCCCCTAAGTATGATTATCTCTTACTAGCCATCAGGAACACACATATTCTCTCCTTCCATCCATACGTCTATCTCGATATCTCTCAGGGTATCTTCTATCACGCACACACCTTGTCACTCGATCTCCCGCCCATGTAGTCCCATCACGAATTCTAGGGGATCTCTCTATCAAAAACATACACTCTCTCCTCCCCATGTCTGCATTTTCTCCGTACGTCTCTCTCGACCTCTCTCCCTTGCTTGTTAGACCCCTGTTGGCCACATGCTAGGGGTCTTCTGTCTTGGTTACAAACAACCACACACTATCTCCTCACCTTGCTTCCGTTGTCGAAGATGCATGTGTGATATGTTTGCATAAGACACACACCCCTTTTCTCTACTTTTATCGTGTGTTGTCCATGTCTCTTTCACACACGCACACACACTTTTTTCACACATTCTTTATATTTCACACACACACACTCTCTCTCTCTAGTTAGGGACTCTCTCACGTCCATAAGCATATGGATGTTTTGAAAAGTCAAACCTCAGAAAAGTTTGACCAGGTATATGTGGAGAAAAACATTTACATCTGGAACGATCATTAGATTCATCACAACATGTACTGACTTCATACTATTATTTATCTTTGGTATTGTAGATATAAGTAATTTCTTTATAAACTTGGTCAAAGTTTCAAAAGTTTGACTTCAAAAAAATGTTGGCACTACATTATCGAACGCAGGGAGTAGGTCTTTCTCTCTCTCTCTGCTACTCCGTCCGTTCCAAAATAGATGACTCAACTTTAGTATAGTTTGTACAAAGTTGAGTCATCTATTTTGGAACGGAGGGAGTATCTCTTACGGGCCTCCCCTCTCACTCGAAATCTCTATACCGACGGATTATATGCTCACCGTGTCAGTGTGTAGCTCCGTATATTGTTTAGTTGACCGGTCAACCAGTCCACATACTGCCTTGTTAGCTCGTGTTCTCTATCTTCTTGTGCTGGCCCATGTGGCAGTGGGTGAAAATAACTAAACTAGAGGCCCATCTTACACGCGGTGAAGTAAACAAAGTTGAAACCACTCGGGGTAGCACCCCGCACGCTAGTAAATTGAGGGTGCATTGAGAACACACTTCTTCCGCGTGGAGGACGCACTCGCGCACAATTCACCACTGTGCGGCGGCATGCACAGAAGGACGCACTCAGGCACACCCAGTAGGCCAGCACACAACACAGACCAGCACACGTGTACACCGGCGTCGCCACCGGTTGAGATGGATGGCGAGGCAGCCAACAAGCGGAGGCGGCTCGAGCCAAAACCGCATTCGGCGAGCCTGGACTTCATCAGTAGCCTCCCCGACGACATGCTGCTAGTCATCATCAGCCTCCTCCCCACCAAATCTCTCGTGCGGACCGCCCTGCTCTCCCAGTGGTGGCGCCCCCTTTAGCGTCGCGTCCCCCTCATCCTCACTATCGAGAGCTCCCTTTGCGACGGGGATTGCAAACTCATGGACGCAGTCTCCAATATCCTTTCATCGCATCCTAGGCCAGCCAGACGCCATGACATCCGCATGTTCAGTACCAACTGCAAGGTTGAAGCCAAGTTCAACGAGTGGTTCTTATCCCCCACCCTAGATCAGCTCGAGGAGCTCAGCTTTGAAGCTGGACGATGTAGCTCTCTGCAGCCATCCGTGCTCCGCCTCACGCCAACGCTGCGCTGTGCCAGCTTCAGTTCCTACTATCTTCCCCAGATTAATGTCGCGCCCACCGTTCTTCTCCCTCAACTCAAGCAGTTTGACCTCTTCGACGTTGGCATCTCGAAGAAGGCTATGGAGCACCTGCTCCGCAGCTGTACTACACTCGAGTACCTTCGTCTTGAGCAGATCCATGGGTTCACTAGCCTCCACATCGCCTCGACGAATCTCCGATGGATTTTTGTGTCTTGGTGGCCTCGCAACAAGACAACAATTGGGAAGAGATCACTCCAGCTGTTCCACGTTATGGTCATTGAGAATGTGCCTTTCCTTGAGAGATTGCTTGTATCTGATCTAGAAGGTCCAACAAAAATCTGGGTCATTGACGCGCCAAAATTGACAGCGTTGGCGTACTCGTCTGCCAAATTCTCCAAACTCTTTATGGGATCCGTAATTGTTCAGGTACACCACTCATCTTCTTCTCCGTCTTCCTGAAATTCACATTTTAAAATTTCTTCTTGATGTATTTACGACTGTCTTCCAAAAAATGATTCCCACAAGCTTGACCCAGTCTATGCGCACAGTGAAGATCTTGGCAATAAAATATATCGGCCCCAATCTGGATCAAGTTGTTGGATTCCTTACATGCTTTCCGAGCACAGAGAAGCTACTCATCGAGGTGAGACTTCTTTCCTATTAGTAAATGGTAATCACAACGTAGCTCAATTTTTTTTGTAATTTTCCCAAATTATGATGACAAGTGTAGTGTTCAAAATTGCATCTACGCACTGCACCCAAAGAAATGTTTTTAGTATTTTTTCTCACGTGATCACCTGCATCGTTTTGTTGTTGTACTACTATAGTAGCCTAGGCTAGTCATAGTGGAAAGTAACTTAGACTAGTAACTCTATGGTTACCCTAAGAGCAAGTACTACCTCCGTCCTGGTTTACTCTTCCTATCAAGTACTACCTCCGTCCTGGTTTACTTTTCCTATTTTGTAGTAGAGTATCAAAATTTGACCATAAATTTAAGTAACAAAATGTTAATGCATGTCACTAAAAATTATATCATTGGATTCGTATTTGAACATAATTTCAAATGGTATAATTTTTGGTGACATGCATTGGCATTTTCTTAGGTAAATCTATGGTGAAAATTTTACACTAAATGCGAGGTAGTACAAAAGTGGGCTATAACGGCCCTCCACTATGTAGGCCAAAACACGTGCCAACTTCACTTGTGATGCATTTGGCATCGGTGCCCCTCCATTGCTCACCTGGTGCCCCAATCTGGATCACCTACTTTGCTCTAGTGCCAAATTAACTCACACAACAAAAAACACTTGCGTGGGAGAGAGAGAGAGGACTAAGGAAATAAAAAACTTGTTTGGGAGAGTGAGAGGCTGTTGTCGTTGGTTTGATTGATTTTTTTATACATGTGGGTCTGTGTGCACAGCGGTGCCAACTCTCTTACATTGCGAGAGCAGTGCCAAAATCTTTTGATTTGACATCAATGCGTATTATGTGGCATACTTTTGAGAAATATGGCATTGGCCACATAGTGGAAGGCAACAAATGCCCAAGCTCTTCACGTGCTCCTTGGTAAATGAGAGGAAAGAGAAAGAGAGAGAGAGAGAGAGAGAGAGAGAGAGAGAAAGAGAGAGAGAGAGAGAGAGAGAGAGAGAAAAATACTACTAGCTAGCAAACCCTACCGTATGGGTGAATGATATTGCTACCTCTTGATGACATGGCAATCTTATATAGCCAGCTGCTCTAATATGTTCTCTTCTTTTGCAGATAAAAAAGACCCGAAAGTGAAAAATGTGTTGCACTCTAACAATCTCATCAAATGCCTTGATCTCCATCTTACAGAAATGGATTTGATTGACTACCGAGGCAGCACATCTGAGATTAAATTGGCCAAGTTCTTTGTTCTAGAGGCAAGCGTGCTCAAGGTAATGAGGTTTGGCGTTCTCTGGCGCAACAATGAATGGGGTGCTGATCACCGTAAGCGTCTAAGCCTAAATGATAAAGTTTCTGCAGAAGCTGAATTTGTTTTTGAAACATCAAGTGGCCAGAGACTCGAAAATTTATTTTCCCATTAGTGACTTGTCAGGGCGGTGGATTTTAGTTTGTATGATAATGCTGCATCCACCTAAAGTAATGAAAGTTCTTATGTAAACTTCCTAGTAATTTCCTCTTCGTAGATGTAGCATTACTCCTAACATTTGTAATATCAGTTTGAAACTTGTAATATTGCCATGTCATATTCCTGTGTTTTCAAAATCCTGCGAATCCAAGAGGTCCTGAGTTGGTGATGATGTTGTGCGTGTCATCTTTCACCAATAGCC